>NW_028159686.1:0-35000 GCF_964263955.1 Coregonus lavaretus | reverse complement strand
AACCAGGCCCGACCCTGCTTAGCTTCTGAGATCGGACGAGATCGGGCGTATTCAGGCTGGTATGGCCGTAAGCGAGGGAACAACTCTTGGTACACTATATAAAGTCAATGTGTCACTCACTCTGAACGAGACACAGAAAAGTATCCACTTTATGACACAGACTGAAGAAGCTCAAACCTTGCTTACATTTCCAAGATATATATATATATATATTTGAGTCTTGTGGGGGTGGAAGAGGGCATATCCTATGTTGACTTATGACAAGTTCATGGACTAGGGCCCTATAAAATAGGCGTTGCGGACCGAATCACGGAATCCAGACATTAAACCCAAATTCAACAATATTCAAACATTTATTGAACTTAGTAGGAAATCAACTAAATCTATTCAACTTGTTAGAAAACATATTAATTTGCCCAAGCCAATCATAAGACATGAACAAAATGCATCAGTGATTGGTATTTCCATGAACTTTCTGAAAGGGCACAGGAATGCCCCTGTCTGTGTGCATGTGTGCGGTGCGCGCGTATGTCTACACTTTGTGTAGCCGTTAGCGATGATGCTAATGATAACCTTCTTCTGGTAGGGAAGGAATGGCTTTCCCCCAAAACCTTCGCAAGTAAATGTTAACTACAAAGTAGCCTATGCCTGCCTGGCAGAATTATACCGTGATCATTTGCATCACTCCAGTGGCCATTTGTCCTACAGCAACACCGCTTAACCAAACAAAGGTCTCTTCCTGGTGCACGCTTGCATTTAAGGGTAACTACACCCCAAAATCTAAATGTCTTCCATTTTTCCCAGACCTCAAAAATGGTCACCTGATAGGGTTTAAACATTGTTGTGGACATAGAACATCCAATTGTGCTGTTTTGCTATTAAAAAGGTGTACTTTTGAGAGCGAAAAACCTGCCAAAACAGGGACAAACGGTCAACGGGGAAATCTAAACGGAGAAAAGGGAACTTGGGAATTAACGGAATCAGGCAAAACATTGAAGGGATTTTATAGTGCCCTAATGGACTACAGACATTGACAGTCTCCTAGACTAAAAACAAAGGCTGTATGTACTGCCTACATTTTGAGGGAAACGCAATGTCCATTATTTGATTTGATCAGGGCAGGGCAGGGCAGGGCAGCACACACAAACTGCATTTAGTCCAATAACAATCCATGATATTATTAGGGTGATAAATAAAAGGCAATTGCTCCATGACACAAGAGCACGCTCTACTGGGACAAAAAGCTTACAGCACCTGGTATTCCCAGGCGGTCTCCCATCCAAGTACTAACCAGGCCCGACCCTGCTTAGCTTCCGAGATCGGACGAGATCGGGCGTATTCAGGCTGGTATGGCCGTAAGCGAGGGAACAACTCTTGGTACACTATATAAAGTCAATGTGTCACTCACTCTGAACGAGACACAGAAAAGTATCCACTTTATGACACAGACTGAAGAAGCTCAAACCTTGCTTACATTTCCAAGATATATATATCATTCAGGTGACCATTTTTGAGGTCTGGGAAAAATGGAAGACATTTAGATTTTGGGGTGTAGTTACCCTTAAATGCAAGCGTGCACCAGGAAGAGACCTTTGTTTGGTTAAGCGGTGTTGCTGTAGGACAAATGGCCACTGGAGTGATGCAAATGATCACGGTATAATTCTGCCAGGCAGGCATAGGCTACTTTGTAGTTAACATTTACTTGCGAAGGTTTTGGGGGAAAGCCATTCCTTCCCTACCAGAAGAAGGTTATCATTAGCATCATCGCTAACGGCTACACAAAGTGTAGACATACGCGCGCACCGCACACATGCACACAGACAGGGGCTTTCCTGTGCCGTTTCAGAAAGTTCATGGAAATACGAATCACTGATGCATTTTGTTCATGTCTTATGATTGACTTGGGCAAATGAATGCGTTTTCTAACAAGTTGAATAGATTTAGTTGATTTCTTACTAAGTTCAATAAATGTTTGAATATTGTTGAATTTCGGTTTAATGTCTGGATTCCGTGATTCGGTCCGCAACGCCTATTTTATAGGGCCCTAGTCAATGAACTTGTCATAAATCAACATAGGATATGCCCTCTCTCCCCCCCCCAACAAGACTCAAATATATATATATATATTGGAAATGTAAGCAAGGGTTGAGCTTCTTAAGTTTGTGTCACAAAGTGGATACGTTTATGTGTCACTTTCAGAGTGAGTGACACATTGACTTTATATAGTGTACCAAGAGTTGTTCCCTCGCTTACGGCCATACCAGCCTGAATACGCCCATCCTGATTGGAGAAGTGACGACAGGTGCGAGTTTTGAGCTGTGAGTGAGGGTTTGCTGAAGAGTGTTTGCGCGAGAGCTATTTTTGTTAATTATTTGGATTTCGAAATATATATTTTTTTTGTTCTTGCAGTTGAATAGTTTTAAGTTTGGTTAGTCTTCCCCCCTTGCAGTTTTGCTGCTTGGGGGAGAGTTTTTCTTTTCGGTTTTTTTTTGAAGCACTATGACGGACAACATGGAAATGACAAACGGAATGGACAAAGACAACGAAAGGGCGCAACGGAAGAAAAATGAAGATAAAGAAGGAATGAAATATGGCAAAGAATACACGGATGCCGAATGAAAGGAGAAAAGAAGTATGAAGTTACGATGAGAATCGGAAAAGGAAAAGAACGTTTAATGGATGGAATACGGATAAAGGACACCAGGATTTTGGCGAGAGATGTTAATGTGAAGGAATTGGTGGTGTCTTTTATGAATCTCCCAGTATATGTAGAAGATGGTGTGATACTGGGCAAGCTGAGTAGATGGGGAGTGGCAGCCGTATCGGAGATAAGGAGGAGAGTTTGGCCAGGAACGGAGGTGGTTGATGGGACACGTTTTTGCAAAGTCAAGTTCACAGAAAAAGTGACATCATTGCCTTACTCTACAAGAATTGAGACGATGGAGGGAGCAGAATATTTTAGGGTCCTTCATGACAAACAGGTCAGAGTGTGTCGTTTGTGTATTCAACCCGGGCACATAGTTAAAGACTGCCCTGAATTTAAGTGTTTCAAATGCGGCAAGCAAGGACACTATGTGAGAGAATGTGTCGGAGAGAAGGAAAGGAATTTCTGTGGTGGATGCAGAAAGTGATTGGCGGAGTGCAACTGTGGAGAGGTTATGGCTGAAGAGGGGAGTCAAGCACTATTCGAGGAAGCAGTTGTATTGTCGCAAGAAGGAGAAGAAGATGGAGGAGAGGACGTGGTGGAGAGTGGAGAGACGGAGGAAGGAAGAAGGGAGAAGGACCAGAAGATGAATGAAATTGGGAGTAGTATGGACTCAGAAATAAGAAGAGGGAGTTTTCAGGAGGAGGGGGGGGGTGGACTGGGGGGAAGCATGGGGGACTCACAGGTTTTGGGGGATAGCACAGTACTAACAAGTACCTCGGGGGGTGAAGAAATGGAGAGGGGTTCGAGTTTGAGAACAATAACAGAAACGACAACGACGGCTATACATGAGACGGAGATGAACACGGGGAGCACAACGATGACAATACCAGAGACGGAGATGAACATGGGGAGCACAACGGATGAGGGTGACAAGAAGTTGAGTTGGCTGGATAACATGGACTTGGAGGAGATATCGGACACGGATGATGGAGAAAAGAGTGAAAGAACGAGGGAAGGATACAGGAAGAGGAAAGCGGGGGGAAGAGGGAGAGAGAAAGGGTGGAAGAGGAAAGAAACTGGATAACAGGTAGAGGATAATGAAATTATATTTTATTATTTTATTATTTATTAGAATGGTAAATATAATGTCAATAAATGCAAATGGTTTGAGAACAATGGGAAAATTTAATAGAATAGTACAAATGAAGAATTCAGATATTTTATGTATTCAAGAGACGCACTGGGATAATGCATGTGTTTTAGAAGTAAAAAAAATATGGAGGGATTTTATTTATGTTAACAATGGCAGGGGAAATTCAAGTGGGGTTGCAATTTTATTAAGGAAGGATGTAGTAGAAAATGTGAAGAAGATATATAATGATAATAATGGGAGGATTTTAATTTTGGATTTTGAATATATGAATAGGGTTTTTAGGATTATAAATATTTATGCGCCGAATAATGAGATAGAGCGAAATAATTTATTTTTAGAATTAGGGAAATGGTGCAAGGGTAACTGTATTTTAGTAGGGGATTTTAATGTTAAAATGAATAGATTAGATATGAAAAGGGGAGCTATTTTTAGAAATGACGTATCTAGGGGGGTCTTAAGGAAGATTATGTTTGAAAACAGTTTGATTGATATATGGAGGGATGAGAATCCGAACAAGAGAGGAATTTCTAGAAGGCAGGTGGTTTTAGGGGAGTTGAAACAGACGCGAATAGATCTGGTTTTAGTAAATGAGGGTTTAAGGAATTTTATGAAAGAAATTAAGTATGTTTTTACAGCTTTTAGTGATCATGCGGCGATGGTATTTTCTTGTGGAGTAAGGACACATACTAAATCTGGTGGGCTGTGGTGTTTAAATAATAGCTTGCTAGAGGAGGAAAATTATATTGAGATGATATCAGAATGTATTGGGAAGGCCAAAAGACAACAGTTAATGGAGGTGAATATGGGGTTGTGGTGGGAGGAGCTGAAAACCAAATGTAAGGAATTGACTATAAAATATGCTGTTAAGAGGAATTATTTTTTGAAAAAGAAGGAGAGGGAACTACGTAAGAAGGTTAAACATGAACTTGAGTGTATAGAAAAGGATGAAGGTCATGGGGTGGAGGATTATTTACTGGCTAAGGATGCACTTGATGAATATGAGAAGAAGAAATGTAATGCGGCGATTGTAAGGAGTAGAGTGCAATATGCGATAGAGGGGGAAAGGTGTACTTCATTTTTCTTGAATTTAGAAAAAAGAAGACAAGAGAAGATTTATATTACGGAGTTAATTAATGATAAAGGGGAAAAGGTTAATGATTTGGTGGGGATTCTGGATACGGTCGAGAGATATTATGAATGTTTATTTAAAAACGAAGAGGTTAATGATTCCTGTATGGATAAGGTGCTTGAACACGTGGATACTAAGTTAACAGAAGGGGAAAAAAACATGTGTGATGAAGATATGAGTCTAACTGACATTAAGGAGGCCATATTAGATGCTAATTGCAATAGGAGTCCGGGGTCTGATGGCCTAACTGCGGAATTTTATAAATCTTTTGCAGATTTGTTGGCTCCAATTTTAAGAAAACTGTATGAATATATTGAAAAGACTCAAGTGGTGCCAGATTCGCTGGCCACAGGAGTTTTAACCATACTGTATAAAAATAAAGGGAGTCGTGTAAATTTGGATAATTATCGACCGTTGACACTTTTAAATTGTGATTATAAGATCTTAGCCAAGGTCTTAGCTAATAGAGTTAAAACAGTTATGGGAGGAGTAATAGCAGAGACACAAGGATATAGTGTACCAGGGAGGGATATTTCTGACACAGTGGGAACAATAAGGGATGTGATAAAGCATATGGGGGAGGAAGGGGGGTTTGTGATGAGTTTGGATCTAAATAAGGCTTTTGATAGAGTTGATCATTCCTTTTTACTACGTACACTTGGGAAATTTGGGTTTGGTGAAAGAATGATAGGTTGGATTAGATTACTGAATGGATATGCAAGGAGCAGAGTAAAATGTAATGGGATTTTAACAGATTCTTTTCCTCTGGAGAGATCTGTTAGGCAGGGATGTCCGTTATCAGCTGCTCTTTATAGTTTATCGGTGGAGCCGCTTGCAGCAATGATTAAAGCAAACAAATTAATTCGAGGTATACGGATACCGGATGGGGGGGGGAGTGTTATACAGCAATATGCGGATGATACTACATGTACTGTGATAGATGTTGAAAGTGTGAAGAATGTAATGGAGTGTTTTGAGGTATATGGCAAGGCATCAGGGGCAAAACTTAATGTTGAAAAATCTGAAATAATGTATGTGGGGATAGATGAAAAAGTGGACTGTGGATTCCCTTTCAAAAAGGCTGAAGGTTATATAAAGACTTTAGGGGTGGTTTTGGGGGTGGATAAAGAAGGGACGAGAGATGAGACATGGACTGGGGTTTTGAATAAAATAAAACATACTCTATCCTATTGGAAGGCAAGAAAACTGTTCTTGAGGGGGAAGGTGGTGGTGATTAATTCTTTGGTGGCATCCAAATGTATCTATGTTCTAGGTTCGTTGGATATGCCACAATGGGTGTTAAAAGAATTCAATGGTTTGGTTACAGATTTCCTATGGGAGGGGAAGGGGACTAGGATTGCAAGGGCAACTCTTATCTCGGATTTAAAGGATGGGGGGTTGAAATTGGTGGATTTGGATGTGAAGAGAAAAGCAATGAGAATAAAAACTGTGCAAAAATACTTATATGGGGAGGTAGATTATGGATGGAAAAGGTTTTTTAAACATTTTTTGTACAGAAGTGGTGGTTGTGAAGAAAGTGGATTATTGATGTCATGGAAGAAGGATATGTTGGAGGGTTTGCCTGAGTTCTATAAAGAGGTGTTCTTGGCATGGGGGGAATTTCTTCCTAAGATTGAGTACACATGTACAAATAAGGACAACATATTTAATCAGCCTGTGTTTTTGAATCCGAAAATAGAGAGTGGTGGGAAGGTGCTGTACAACAAAATGTTCATGAAGGCTGGGTTAATATTGGTAAAAGATTTTCTTTACGAGGTTATACCGGGGTTTTTAAGGGGGCAGGCAATTCTGGATACTGTGTGGGAGTTTGATGATACAGTGGAGAGAAAATTAGTATTACAGATATACGAAATAATTAAATTATGCATTCCGGGTGAGTGGATAAAAGTGATAAATGGGGAGGGGGAATATGAGGACTTGTATGTGCTGCCAAGTCTCTATGTGGGTAAAGGATCGGGGAAACAAGTATTATCAAAAGTAACACAGAAAAGATTGTACAAGTGTATGTTGAAGTCTGTGTGTGTGAGGCCTGCGGCTGAGAGGATGTGGAGAAAAATGTTTATTGATTTGGATGTTTCTTTGATGTGGGAGAATTTGGTTTTGTTTGGGAATAAACGAAATTGTGAGAACATGGATTTTATGGTACGGCATAATCGTATATACACAAATATTATTTTACATCAGATAAACCGCGATGTACAGCGGGAATGTGATGTGTGTATGATGAAGCCAGAGTCTTTGTTGCATTTATTTGTTGAATGTCCAAGTCTGACAGGTTTTTTCAAGGAAGTAAAACTTTTGTTGTGGAGGCACTGGAGAAAAGAGTTTTTAGAAAGTTTTGCATGGGATAGGTTAATATTATTTGGAGTAATGGGGAAATGTTTGGGTGTGAATGTGTACCTGTTGAATATTGTTTTGAGTTTTGTGAGGTATGCAATTTACTGTAGAAGGAATATGAAACATTTTGAAGGGAAAAAGGTGAATATCTGGGTAATCTTTAAAGCAGGTTTAAGAAAGCAGGTGGAATTAATGTATAATGCAAAACTAGAGAAATTTGAAAGTATGTTTATAAAGGGGAGTACTTTAGTGTCTATGGAGGAGGGAGGATCGGGCGTATTCAGGCTGGTATGGCCGTAAGCGAGGGAATAACTCTTGGTACACTATATAAAGTCAATGTGTCACTCACTCTGAAAGGCACACAGAAACATATCCACTTTGTGACACAAACTGAAGAAGCTCAACCCTTGCTTACATTTCCAATATATATATATATATATATATATATATATATATATATATATATATATATATATATTGAGTCTTGTTGGGGGGGGGGGGGGAAGAGGGCATATCCTATGTTGATTTATGACAAGTTCATTGACTAGGGCCCTATAAAATAGGCGTTGCGGACCGAATCACGGAATCCTGACATTAAACCGAAATTCAACAATATTCAAACATTTATTGAACTTAGTAAGAAATCAACTAAATCTATTCAACTTGTTAGAAAACGCATTCATTTGCCCAAGTCAATCATAAGACATGAACAAAATGCATCAGTGATTCGTTTTTTCCATGAACTTTCTGAAACGGCACAGGAATGCCCCTGTCTGAAGAAGCTCAACCCTTGCTTACATTTCCATTATATATATATATTTGAGTCTTGTGGGGGGGGGGGGCATATCCTATGTTGATTTATGACAAGTTCATTGACTAGGAATCCTCATCTCATTCCCAGACCCAGTGTAACCCCTCTTCTCTAGGTAGACTTCCATTAACTCCTCCCACTCCAGGACAGAGTACTTATCTGAGCCATCACCCCTAAAAAGAGGTGGAGCACTAACATCTGACTTCACAACCAGATTCAGCTTGGACGCATCAATAAAGGTTTACCCACACTGCTCAGGCAGGGGAAACTGCTGGGGTTGGTGAGGGGGACGGGCAGGAGAAAGACTTGAAACCCCAGGCTGCAGTAAACTCGCTCTGATAGATTCTCCTATCTCTGAACCAATCTGCTTAATAAGGTCACTAAGCTGACTCGGAGGCATCCCATTATCACTGAGTACTGTGGATGATGGTACATCAAAAGACAGAGGTGGGATACCCTGGTCAGGTGGAACAAACAGCCTACCCCTCCCAGTGCTTGCAAACTCAGGACTAGCAAACGCTCTACTCCCAGAAGCTGACTGTACAATTGGTGTAAATGGAAGGACACCCCTCCCTCTACCCACACTAAAATCCCCAGCATAACACGTCTTATGGATTTGAGAATCTTCCATGGCTCAACAGAGCACTAAAATACAATGTAATTTAGTGCATTCAAATACCAAAAAAAATAAATGCAATAAACAAATTCATCCAAAACATACAAATAAGCACGAATACCTGTATCTAATGAATATGCTACATTCACTTTCACTGTTTACAGTATATATTCACTTACAGTAAGCCATCAACAAATTCACATGCGCAGGTCGTGCACCTCATCCACATGCACAGCTCCGGCGGTCGGCTTGAGCTGACCAGTCAGCAGGTCACGTAATTAGGACACTGCTACAACTGGAATTCTGATGGTTGGATAATTTTTATTCGACCTGCACACGAAGAGACAACACACAATATGTTAGCTCTTGGTGCAGCCACAGCTCTCGGGCACCTTGCTAGTTGAAGGTCAGGCAAAAGAGAACAGGTGCTGCATGCACACATTCAGTGCCTAACAACACACTATACAATACAAGTAAAATGATATACAACATAATTCTGACAAAATAAATGACATACCTGTACACGAAGAGACAACACACAATAGCTTAGCCCTTGGTGCAGCCACAGCTCTCGGGCACCTGCGTGAGCACATAGAAACTCACTGTCTAATCAGAGACTTCAACACATTAGTTCCCACAATGAGTTCATCAACCTGCCCATCAACAATAAGCACTGGGACTACATAACAGAAGCCATAAAGTTGCATTTTTAAGTCACACATGCCCACTGGGCTAGTTTGTTCCCACCACAACCCACCAGGATGATGTCTGAAGGAGCTAGAAAGTTCCCCTCTACCACTCCTGCCTCCCTCAACCGAGGTACAATATCTGCGCGCAGAGTAGTAGCCATGGACCCACTATCTAACATCCCCTTCAGCTCAACTTTATCCTGTACTAGCACAGTGGTGTAAAACAAACTGTCATTCTGAGTAATTCTCATTGTGTTCTGAAAAATGACTGTGTTGTTCTTGGGTACTGACTCACAAAAGTAAGAATAAACAGATTGGATATCATCATCAGTGGAGGAAAAATAAGAATGCCCCACATTGCCCTCCTCAGAACGGAGGCTTTCTAGTTTTCCTGAGACCTGCCAGTCTGTCCACATCCAGGGTTCTGTCGCTGCCCAGCCTCACTACAGTCAAAGCTCATGTGGCCCGGAGAAAAGCACTTGACGCACAGCTGGTGCATCTGACAGTGAGCTTTGGTCCAGTGATTAGTGCTTCCACAGTCAGAGCACTCATGCTGACGTTTGTGGAACTGTTTACGGGGCCCTCTACATTTAACATGTTTAAGTCATTTAGCAGACGCTCTTATCCAGAGCGACTTACAGTTAGTGCATACGTAACTTTTTTTTTTTCATACCCCCCGTGGGAATCGAACCCACAACCCTGGCGTTGCAAACACCATGCTCTACGAACTGAGCCGGCCATTCCCTCCACTACCCTAGGCGACGCTGGTCCAACTCCAGCCACCCTAGTCATAGACTGTTCTCTCTGCTACCGCACGGCAAGCGGTACCGGAGTGCCAAGTCTAGGTCCAAAAGACTTCTCAACAGCTTCTACCCCCAAGCCTTAAGACTCCTGAACAGCTAATCATGGCTACCCGGACTATTTGCACTGCCCCCCCACCCCATCCTTTTACGCTGCTGCTACTCTGTTAATTATTTATGCATAGTCACTTTAACTCTACCCACATGTACATATTACTTCAACTACCTCAACTAGCCGGTGCCCCCGCACATTGACTCTGCACCGGTACCCCCCTGTATATATAGCCTCCCTACTCTTCTTTTATTTTACTTCTGCTCTTTTTTTCTCAACACTTTTTTTGTTGTTGTTTTATTTTTACTTTTTTGTTAAAAATAAATGCACTGTTGGTTAAGGGCTGTAAGTAAGCATTTCACTGTAATGTCTGCACCTGTTGTATTTCGGCGCATGTGGCCAATAAAATTTGATTTGATTTGATTTGAAATGTATTTTGACTGTTCGAATTACGTTGGTAACCAGTTTATAATAGCAATAAGGCACCTCTGGGGTTTGTGGTATAGGGCCAATATACCACGGCTAAGGGCTGTATCGAGGCACTCCGCGTTGCATCGTGCTTAAGAACAGCCCCTAGACGTGGTATATTGGCCATATACCACACCCCCTCGGGCCTTATTGCTTAAATATAGATGTACTGTACAGCACTAAGACAGCCATGACATTATTTGGAGAGACCACAAAGACTTATAGAGAAGCTATATAATTGGTAGACTAAATCCAATAGACTGAGTCAAATACCTTTATACCTGGTTACAATGAAATGTAGTTCACTATGAAATGACCTGTGACTAGGGTTGCAAAATTACAGTTACTTTCCCAAAATTCCCAGAAATCCCTGTTGGAAGATTCCAGAAATCAGAACGGAATAAGCAGAAAATCTGGATTCCGAAAAAAAGAAGGAAAAAAAAGAAACCCTACTGGTGACCTTTGACCTAGCTGGATGACCTTTACTTGGGTGTCAAACCTGGGGGGAAGGCCAAAGTGCAGGATCCAGTTGAGTCTGGCACCAAGTAGGACCACAACATCAGACTGGAGCAGAGCTCTGCAGTCCCCACCAAGACCATAGAACCAGGAGGATAGGAAGAGGAGGAGGAGGAGGAAGAGAGGAGGAGGAGGATAGGAAGAGAGGAGGAGGAGGATAGGAAGAGAGGAGGAGGAGAGCAGGGACAAAACAAAATGTAATGAAAAGAGGCTAGTTATAGGAGTAGTGTAGTTGTTTGATTGACACCAGTTTACATTGACATGACCTGGCCAGGAGAGACTAGTTATAGATAGGGATTTCAGGAGTTTCGTGGTCCGTTCAAATGGTCAGGGAAATTCTTGGTCCTACTTATACAGTCAATGGTCTGTACATGAATATGATGCCAGCTGAGAGAAGGAGAGGCTGACCTGGAGCGGGCAGCAGCAACACAGTTGGGGTGATCGTCAGGCAGCACCCCTTTACCCATGGGGGTGGGCAGGAAGGGCAGGTCACACCCCTCCACCAGCTCCTTCAGAGCCCCCTCTGCTCTTCCATGGGCTGCACCTGCAGAGGGACACAGACAGAGGGCACTGCCACACGGATTTCAACAGACTGGCCTTCACAACTGGGATGCATTCAGCTGAGCAAAACGTTGTGCAACGTTCAGATAGAAATATAGCATGTAGAACGAACGTGCCTCTCGGACAGGTAGAATGAGAAATCATGTCAACAACATTTGTCGACTGAACGTGGCCCAGTTTTCAACTGAACCGTGGTACAGTGCTATATGTGTTACAGTGCGTCTCACCTGGCTATTGATCTCTCCTGGACAGACGCACGTAACATAACTGGAAGTAGCGTCTGTCAACAGAATGGGATGTGACAACTTTGTTCCGGTACGCTGATTTTTCACCACTAATCATTTGGACAAATCACGATTTCGCAGGTACTCGCATCTTTTCAATTTCAGAACGGGAGGGGACATTTGGCCCATAAACTTGCCTGAAACTTGCAGAGAGTTTCCGTTTAGGGGGGTGGAGAGTTCGCAAGTGGCATTAGTATCTTTCTCTTAACATCTCCCCAGACCTTATCCAAGTATCTGACGCAATTATGCAAGATTTTAGTTCTGTTTCCCCCAGATGATCTGGCTATTAAAAAAGCAATGCCTAACTTTGCCAATGATGAGTAAAGTCCGTTTGGCTCCTTTCAGGACCGCCAGTGCTTCTGTGATCGCCATATGGTCAGCCATACTCACAGGAGGAGGTGGACTACAGGGCACCTCTCTGACAAAGGAAATAATAAATAATAGGTCAAACATTAAACATGTTACCTAGCAACTTTATTGCATATGTAAATACATCATGAAGGTCTATCGAGGCTTATTGCTATTCTCTGATGAGAATATTTTGATATAGTGCTATATTTTCTAAGTAATTTAATTTCTGGTTCACTTCAGACGTTAAAAGGTATAACAAGATAAAATAAAAATGACTACGGTGATGTGAATTCAGAGGTATACATATTCAACAGTAACACATTAGTATACATTTTAAATGGATGAAAGACAGTGATGGCCACTAACCTGGCTCTGCTCCTGTCCAATTTAGCATTGACCATGTCCCCAGATATGTCTACGTATACAGCACCTGGACGTCCATACATGCTAGTGCGTGCTGCCTTAGACATACCAAACACCCTTCCATTCAGATCAATTAAGGCTGTGCTGTGCTCTTATGAAGCAGTTAAGGTACCTTGATAAGCTGGAAAATTAGAGGTCAGAAAACAGACAATTGCAGGGAATAGGGTGCCATTTGGGACATAGCCATTGACTCTCTCCCATGTGTATTAGGATTGCATTACAGCGTCCTCACTCAACCTCCTAAAGACAATGACAACAGTATTGTTCTAATGCTGAGAGACAATAGGGGTGTAGTGAATCTGTAGGGTAAATTTCAGCCCTGCCTTACAGAGGTAATCTCAAAACACAGAGCACCCTACCTTAATCATGATCTTTGGAAACTTATGCATTTTCGGTAGGAAACGCCACTTCCTGTTCTTCTTAGTCTCTTCCCCTCTGGCAGAGGGAAGACGGGCCATGCCGTCAGCCTTTACATCAGCCGGGCTAAGGCTCCTGGCAGGGAATTCCTCAGTAGCATTAAGGTCAGCTACAACACCATGAGTGATGTCACTTGTGGCATTGCTGGTGTCTGAGTGAGAAGAGCACGCTAGTGTGACCGACCTGTGTACAATAACTGGGAGAAGAGGACGCAGCCATTGAAGTCAGTCACTGCATCCCAAATGGCATTCTCTTCACTTTATAGTGCACTACTTTTGACCAGGGCCCATAGGGTCTGGTCAAAAGTAGTGCACTAAATATGGAAGAAGGTGCCATTTTGGACACAACCAGTGAATTTCACATCATAAAACGCAATGTATTGAGCATCATGTTACAATTAAGTCCTATGCAGATGAAAATAGGTACTTTCACTTACCATCCTCCATTGTAGACTTGGACACATAAGTCAGGCTGTCCATCACCACGTCTGTCATCAACTTGATGACCTGATCCAAAACCATTTCAGCCGATGGTGGCATAGGCCTTCCCATACACTGCCCCAGGAGTCTCCTAACAGAAGTCTGGGCAAAGTTGTGAATGAGCTCTGAGGCATCGTCCTTTGACAGCTTCCTCAGGGCTGGTTTAGGCAGCGCTGGTTGAGAGAGGCTTCTGTGGCCAACCATGGATTGAAGCTGGCGGTTTATGGTTATCTCCTGAATGAGACCATGGACCTTTGCGATCAGGTTGCCAGATGCACCTTGAAGGGCTTCAACTGACAGGAGCCTATCCAGATGTTCTTCTGCTGAAGTCATCTCTGGGTCGTCCGTCTTCAATGTGTCCATTATAGTTTTCACTATGATATTGGTGTCAGATATGTTTATTTCTTGTTGGCTCACAAGCGTTGACCGTGAACCTGTCTCGTCCATTGCGATAGAGGTATGGGATTCTGTCCTTGTGATTTCATCGGCAGCGCTCATGTCAGGCAACTGGTCAAGGCTCTCCAGTACAGAGTCTAAGATGTTAGTGGCTATCAGACACTCCTCACTTGCAATCTGCCCAACAGATGAACTCTCAGAGTTGGCCACTCTACACTTGATCACATTTAGGATCAAGCTGAGCGTCTTCTTTGCAGTTTTGCTAAAGCCTTCTTGGCTGACTGCCACTGTTACGTCTTTTAGAGCCACAAGAGATTTGCAACTTTCACTCAATCCACTGCCGTGGAGAGGAGAGGCTCTCTTCAAACTGTTGTTGCTCACAACTGACATACTCCTGGTGGGCAGAGTGACATCCTCACTGCATGTGTCAATTATATGGTGGTCTGTTGAAGAGCCACTCGAAGACACAAGGGCTTTAGACCTTTTAGCCAAACAGACTTTTGACAAAGGCTTCTCACTTCTCACAGACGGAGGGCGGCTCCTGTCCTCAACAAGAGCAGTGTCAGCGGACTTAGAACGTCTGAGTGTCTCCACAGGGGTGGAGTCCAGCACATATTTGGCTGTGGTGACTGACACTGGTGGAAAAGAGAAAAAGATGTTCAGTCTATCCTTTACTCTGTGGTACATGGTTTGAGCAGCATCCAATAAGTTGTCAAAGACAACTCTGGGTTTGAGCTGGAACTCCAGCTTTTTCTCTCCTAGTGGGAAGGAGTCTGCGTCGTCCACAGTGTACTGGGATACACTTTCAAGGTCTTGCATGATAATATTTACTATATCTTCGGCTGTAGAAACCGCATGGTGTGAGAAGGTGGTGCTAGGCATGCTCTGTAGCAAAGAATGGCTGGCTTTGCTAGCAGCTCTGAGAATGGTCTCACTCACAATGTGTTTGGCCTTAGCTCGGAACTCAGCACTGTGAAAGCTCTGGATGGAAATGTTAGAGGTTCTGCTGGCTGCACTAAGAGATCGCGTGAGTGTGGCAATCTCGGCTGACGTCACATCACTCGAAATGGTGAGGTCCTCCAATTTCGAAATTATCGAGTCCAACTTCTGGTTGAAGTCGAAGGATGAATTTGACGTGCTCTCCCCAACAGAAGCGGAGCAGTCTTCCTTTGAAGTGTCCACCCTCAGCACCGAGATCACCTGTTTGATTACCCCTTTAGTGCAGGTGTCGAGGGTGAGCTGGTAGGCTGAGGCCTTAGAAGGGGTCTTACTGTCTGTCTTCTGTACAGGAGACACTGCCAAAGTGGCCTCAGTTACAGGAGATTCCTCCACAGTGGCCTCAGTTACAAGTAGTCCAGTTGCAGAAAGCTCGATTTGCACAGGAGTATTTTTTCCCTCAGTGAGATGGTGGGAGGTGAACAGCTTCCTTAGTTTGTCCAGGGTTTTGGTATAAATCTTCTGGGAACCTGAACTCACTTCCACCCAGAACATTTTGCGACCTGATTTCGTACGCAAGGAGGCCTTATTGACCTCAGATACCTCATGCAGGTCGGAAATAATTCCACCAAAGAGATCAGAGGATGCCTCCTCAATATTCTCTGAGGAAACATGGACAGATAGGATTTCCGACAGTTTCCCACAAGTGTCGGTTTTATCCTGCGCAGCAGTATATGTCACAGCTGCATCCTGAATGACCTGAGTGATGCATTGCTCAGCTTTGACAATATACTCCTCCACTGGTTGACCATGGAGGATGTCAACTTTATCAGCAGGGAGCTCCTTCTGAATACTCACATTCTCCTCTGATGGACATCGGTTGTTGAAGATAATGCTCTCAGTGACCATCTTAGAGGAGGCGAGAGATGATTCGAGAAGCAGAGATCTGTATATTGTCGAGGTGGACATCTCTGGGTGCTTTATCACAGCAGCCTCCTCCAAAATGGCCGACGGGCCCTGGAGGATGTCAGAGATATCCATGTCCTCAATGGTCTCTACCAGAGACGATAGTAGGTCTCTGGCTGCCAGGTTGGTAGGTCTCTGGTTCTCGAGCTCCGTTTTGATTGCTTGACAGGCAGTTGCCAGAGCAACAACAGAGCGAGAACACAACTGCTTCAAGGTGGAGTCAGAAAAAGATGATGACAGATCTGTCATGGACATGGTGGAGAGTTGACTCTCAGAGACAAATGGGATGAGTTTGACAGACACCTGTCTGACCAAGTCCCCAGCAAAAGCTCTCATATCTATTGCTACACTAGCTGAGTTGTGGGAGCAGGCACTCTGTGGCCTTGACGGGTTCCTGTTATCCAAAAATCCTGTTATCCAAAAAACCTCAAGTACAAGATCCACAACATCGGATGACACTTCTGTCACTCTGTTGTCGGACAGAAATGTACTTGGATGAATGGTGCCTGCATTCACAGTCCAGTCGCAAATGGAGTTGTTGGACTGACTCTGGACTAGTGGAACTAGACAGGTTTCACTTGGACCTTGGCCAAAGAGCTCTGCCATTTTGAGCAGAACTGATCTTAAGACCTTTGACTTGGAAATGTTCAGCAGTGGTTGTTGTTGGACAGTCTGGTGGATGGTCTGCTAGCCGATCTGTGAACCACTAGGCTTTGTATTTCTGCCGAAATGGCAGTTAGAAAATAGGTCAAGGGGCTGGTCGCTCTCCCCTCATTTCCTCCGTTGGCTTTAGCCTTGATGATGCTATCTATGATGATGACTATGACCTGTCCAGCCAGAGGACCCAAGATGGCCTCAAGCTCCCTCTCTAACTCAAGGGGAGACTTGTGGCCGAGCGCAATATGCTCTATGGCATGGGAATACATCTTAGAAGTCGCCATGCTTAGCATCTCTTGGGCAAACTGTTGACTTGCTGAGATACTTCCAGTCAGCAGAACTAGAGTTCCCTGACTGACACTTCGCATTAGCTCAGCCAATCTGGAGTTGAGAAGGTTTATAACCAACTCGACAATACCCATCATAAACTTGCCGTCCGTTGACATTTTGCTAGGTCTGTATTTCTCCTGTCTACTCCGTTTGGGCGGCGGTACGATGTCACCCTGCGACTGGCCGCTCTGGACCATGTCGAAGACAGAGTCCTCAGAGATGCCAAACACAGATCTCAGTGGTGCTGAGTGTGGTCTGTGTCTCATCTCTCTATCGCCACCCTCAGGTGAGGAGACATATCGCTCTTCGTTCTCACTCAGCAAAGAGGTCATGGACCTGCAGAATGCACAACAGAAATGAATAGTATAATGTAACAAAATAAAAAATATGATCCAAGAATTTGGGACACAAACTCAACCTTGTTATTGTTATTCAAAGGAAGCATTGTGAACTCTCAAACCACACTCAGACCAAACACAGTAAACGTTTTAGAGTGGTTGTGTAGTATCTAAGTAGTATTTCTCACTAAGTGGATCTGGAATGGATATTTGTACCTATAACAGGAAATACTGCAAAAAGAGCAGGGGATATAGCTAGGTATCTGTGAGAGGAGGGGATAGGGCTAGATACCTGTGAGAGGAGGGGATAGGGCTAGGTACCTGTGAGAGGAGGGGATAGGGCTAGGTACCTGTGAGAGGAGGGGATAGGGCTAGGTACCTGTGAGAGGAGGGGATAGGGCTAGGTACCTGTGAGAGGAGGGGATAGGGCTAGATACCTGTGAGAGGAGGGGATAGGGCTAGGTACCTGTGAGAGGAGGGGATAGGGCTAGGTACCTGTGAGAGGAGGTGATAGGGCTAGGTACCTGTTAGAGGCATGGATAGGGCTAGGTACCTGTGAGAGGCGGGGATAGGGCTAGGTACCTGTGAGGGGCGTGGATAGGGCTAGGTACCTGTGAGAGGAGGGGATAGGGCTAGGTACCTGTGAGAGGAGGGGATAGGGCTAGTTACCTGTGAGAGGAGGGGAAAGGCGTGGGAGTGCGTGTGCTGTAGGCGGTTCTGGCGCTGGTGCACCTGCTGGCTCCTCCACTACAGCTGAATCTGACGCTGCGGCCAAGAGAGGTCACCTCTCCTGCCTCATTACTTCCTGATCCAGAAGAGCTTGGCGAATCAGAGAGCTCTATCTGCATGGTGAGGTCAAGGGCGGGAACAACCACAGTGGATGTAGACTCCATCACCCATGCTACAATATCCATGCACTTGGCACTAAACTCATGTCTGCTCATCTGCAATGTTAAAAGACCATCCAGAGTTAGTTTGTTAAAGGGGCTGCACTGATATAAAACGTAGAACCATTTACTCAAGCTAGTCAATTAAAGCAGTGGTTCAGGATTAAAGGTCCTGCAGGATTTCCACAAATGAATGTTTGGTCCATTTTACCAACATTAACTACTTTAGAGGTGACTATAACTCACCCCGGCACGCATATTCTCACTCAGCAGATTCCAAAGGCTGAAAAGTAAATAAATGCAAGTACACAATGAACTACATGACATTACCTCTATTATCTTAGACTACGTTATGGATGGACATTACCTCTATTATTTTAGATTATGTTATGGATGGACATTACCTCTATTATTTTAGATTACGTTATGGATGGACATTACCTCTATTATTTTAGATTACGTTATGGATGGACTTTACCTCTATTATCTTAGATTACGTTATGGATTGACATTACCTCTATTATCTTAGACTACGTTATGGATGGACCTCTATGGAACTAGGCCACACCCAGACATCCCTGATTGGTTATTTGGTCCGTTGAGTCCTTTGTATTGGCCCGAGACTATGGGAGACTCTCAATCTCCTCGCCTCCTTCTCAAAACCCATTGGATGAGAAGTTCAGAAGGGCGGGACCTCTGGCTTTCTCATCCAATGGGTTTTGAGAAGAGAGGACACGAGGAGTATGCAATTGAGATAGGGATCATATCTAGGGGATACATGGGGAAGCCAAAGAGCAACTTACTCGTCCTGCATGTCCTGCACAAAGGTGTGTAGGTCTGGGTAGCTTCTCTTTCCCCTGCTGAGGGTGAGGCTGGTCTGGGAAGTTTCATCCTTGTGGGTCACGGTAGTGAATGTCAACACTGCATCCTGATGGCGACAACAGAAAGCAGTGTTAGGCTGGAATTCAATTTTGCGTCATTAAAACACAAAATATCTCAATGAAATGTCATACATGTAATAGAAAAATACATCATACCTCCTGTGACTGAGATGGGGTGGCAACAGCCTCGTCCAACTCACTCTCTCCTTCAACCTCCTGTGACTGAGATGGGATGGCAACAGCCTCGTCCAACTCACTCTCTCCTTCAACCTCCTGTGACTGAGATGGGATGGCAACAGCCTCGTCCAAATCCCTCTCTCCTTCAACCTCCTGCGACTGAGATGGGATGGCAACAGCCTCGTCCAACTCACTCCTACCTTCAACCTCCTGCGACTGAGATGGGATGGCAACAGCCTCGTCCAACTCACTATCTCCTTCATCCTCCTGCGACTCAGATGGGATGGCAACAGCCTCGTCCAACTCACTCCCTCCTTCAACCTCCTGCGACTGAGATGGGATGGCAACAGCCTTGTCCAACTTACTCTCTCCTTCAACCTCCTGTGACTGAGATGGGATGGCAACAGCTTCGTCCAACTCACTCTCTCCTTCAACCTCCTGTGACTGAGTTGGGGTATCTGTCTCTAGAACAGCCTCGTCCAACTTGGTTAGTCTCTCAGCCTCTCTGTGATCTTTATGGGATCTAGATAGAGAAAAGGGAATCTCTCTTAGGTCACTGCTATAATGTGAGTGTGAGGATGTGTTCCAATTATAGAATTAGTATCATAGAATTAGAATGAATCATTCTAGAATTAGAATAGAATCACTCAAATTATATGGCTCCAATACTCTTGAGATGACTCGGCCTATCCAGAGCCAAATATTTAGAGAATTCTGCCAACTTTTAAAAGGACTCCATGTTAGCGCCTTGGAGCCTTTCATTTATCCTTTCATTATAAGTACATTCTAATTATAGATGTTCAGTTACATAGCATTGTTTAAAATGTCAACATTGCCCATGGGGAGCCAGCTGTCATATGGATATCTACTGTGTCATGTAATGTATACATAAACTCAGCAAAAAAAGAAAACGTCCCTTTTTCAGGATCTTTCAAAGATAATTCGTAAAAATTCAAATACCTTCACAGATCTTCATTGTAAAGGGTTTAAACACTGTTTCCCATGCTAGTCCCCTGTAGCTCAGTTGGTAGAGCATGGCGCTTGCAACGCCAGGGTTGTGGGTTTGTTTCCCACGGGGGGCCAGTATGAAAATGTATGCACTCACTAACTGTAAGTCGCTCTGGATAAGAGTGTCTGCTAAATGACTAAAATGTAAAATGTTGTTCAATGCATTGAACCATAAACAATTAATGAACATGCACCTGTGGAACGGTCATTAAGACACTAACAGCTTACAGACGGTAGTTATGAAAACGTAGGACCCTAAAGAGGCCTTTCTACTGACTCTGAAAAACACCAAAAAAAAAATGCCCAGGGTCCCTGCTCATCTGCGTGAACGTGCCTTAGGCATGCTGCAAGGAGGCATGAGGACTGCAGATGTGGCCAGGGCAATAAATTGCAATGTCCGTACTGTGAGACGCATAAGACAGAGCTACAGGGAGACAGGACGGACAGCTGATCGTCCTCGCAGTGGCAGACCACGTGTAACAACACCTGCACAGGATCGGAACATCCGAACATCACACCTGCGGGACAGGTACAGGATGGAAACAACAACTGCCCGAGTTACACCAGGAACGCACAATCCCTCCATCAGTGCTCAGACTGTCCGTAATAGGCTGAGAGAGGCTGGACTGAGGGCTTGTAGGCCTGTTGTAAGGCAAGTCCTCACCAGACATCACCGGCAACAACGTCGCCTATGGGCACAAACACACCGTCGCTGGACCAGACAGGACTGGCTAAAAAAGTGCTCTTCACTGACGAGTCGCGGTTTTGTCTCACCAGGGGTGATGGTCGGATTCGTGTTTATCGTCGAAGGAATGAGCGATACACCCTGTACTCTGGAGCGGGATCGATTTGGAGGTGGATGGTCCGTCATGGTCTTGGGCGGTGTGTCACAGCATCATCGGACTGAGCTTGTTGTCATTGCAGGAAATCTCAACGCTGTGCGTTACAGGGAAGACATCCTCCTCCCTCATGTGGTACCCTTCCTGCAGGCTCATCCTGACATGACCCTCCAGCATGACAATGCCACCAGCCATACTGCTCGTTCTGTGCGTGATTTCCTGCAAGACAGGAATGTCAGTGTTCTGCCATGAAGAGCCTGGATCTGTTGGATCGGAGGGTGAGGGCTAGGATTTAGCAATTCCCCCCAGAAATGTCTGGGAACTTGCAGGTGCCTTGGTGGAAGAGTGGGGTAACATCTCACAGCAAGAACTGGCAAATCTGGTGCAGTCCATGAGGAGGAGATGCACTGCAGTACTTAATGCAGCTGGTGGCCACACCAGATACTGTTACTTTAGATTTTGACCCCCCCCTTTGTTCTGTTGGTCACACGTCTGTGGAACTTGTTCAGTTTATGTCTCAGTTGTTGAATATTGTTATGTTCATACAAATATTTACACGTTAAGTTTGCTGAAAATAAACGCAGTTGACAGTGAGAGGACGTTTCTTTTTTTGCTGAGTTTATATCTCAATGTCCCAACTCTCTAAATACATGGCTCTGGGCCTACCTCTCCATAGGCGGTGACCTTTGACCTACTACTGAATCTGTATCTGTAGGCCTATGTGATCCTGTAACCAGTCACAAATGTGTCATTAGTGTAAATCACTTACCTGACTTCCTTCATAACATCAGCTTCATTGATGGGGTCATCCAGGTCTATGAGGGTGAGGTCATTCCCATTGACCTCTGACCTCTGAAAGACAGCACAAAGTCATGTTTAGATGTCACCTACTGTGTCGCCTTTTGCCGTGTTCAAAACAACTGGGAAATCTCTGACTTCCGACTTCAGTGCGTTCAAGACAACTGGGAAATAGGAAAAAAAAACAAGCTCCGACTGGGAAAAATATTTTTGAACAGTCATCCAACTCGGAATTCCAAGTCGGAAGCAGCGCGGCTTGGCGGGTCATGTTTTGGAGGACGCCTGACTCAACCTTCACCTCTCCCGAGCCTGCTGGGGAGTTGCAGCGATGAGACAATATTGTAACAAGATCGTAACTACCAATTGGATATCACGAAAAATTGGGGAGAAAAAGGGGGAAAAATTACCACCACAAAATGTAAAAAGGAATTCCAAGTCGGAAACTCTGGCATCTTTCTAGAGCTCCGACTTTCCGACCTGAAGATCACGGACATGATTTGACCTAGTTATTTTTTTCGAGTTCCCAGTTGCCTTGAGAGCACCATTAACCCAACTCTCATTGTCACATCATAATGCATCATATTCAGAGAAATAGAATCACCAGAACATCATATCAGGTATTTAGTTCAGTTTACCAGTCAAATTGCCAAGGTCAGAGGCTCTATCCTTTCTAGTGATTCTATTTCTATGGTCACATAATAATGCATCATATCTATGCTTGTGTCCGAAATAGCACCTTAGTTCCAATATAGTGCACTTCTTTTGGCTGGAGCCCTATAGAGTCCCACAGTATGAGTCATAATACCCATAAAACCTAGTGGTCAAACAGGGAAATGGTTCCAATCGTTTTTCCACCATTCATTTTTCCCATTGGGGATTTTAGAAACACTTAAAATAAGGGCTGGCGTGACGTTTTTGTAACCATGTAAATCTCTCTCGGACAAGTTGACTTTTATCAGTATATTTGGCTCTATTTACTCTCAGATTCGAAAATGCTAATTAGCATCAAAGTAGACATCATGCAAAACTACAAATCCCTGCAAGCTCCTGCATGTCATCTCTAGCAAAATTCGCTTTAGGAGAAGGGGAAGGATGGCAGTGCATATTGGAAGAGTTCTAACATTCACTGCCAAACACCACCCTGTGCAAAGCCCTACGTTTGATTTTCCCTGAGGTTCCCCCACAAAAGGCACCTGAAGGAGTTCAGGCTTATGGAGGTAATTACAGTTGCATTACTGGAACAGGTAAGGGTGTTAACTATGGTAGGCTACCACCAGGGGACTGTGCTGTGAATGTAACTATGAACAGCACTTGGCCAGTAGAGGGTAAAACCCAGACAAAAGGGGTGGCTGATGTGTGGTGGATCTGTGGACCAAATAGAAAACTAACCCCGATTCTAAAGGGGGACTGGCAGGGCACGTGTGCATTAGCCAGTTTGATTATACCTCTGACCATTATTCATGTTTCCTCAGACCAACTTTTGGGCATCGCCCAGCTAGCCCCAGACAGAGAGAGAATGAGGCGGGGGAAACGTAGTGCCCCATGGTCAGCAGGAGAGGAGATCCACTCTAACCTGTTGGGGGTGCCTGTGGGAGTACCATTACAGTTCCAGGCACTCAACAGGAATGATGGGTTGTGGCATTTGTTGCCAATCATAGGACCTGCCATAGATGCTGCTAAACAGCGATCTTGGATAAATTACATCTATTATAACCAACAGCGATTTGTTAACTATACACGCACTGCCCTGACTGGAATGTCGGAACAACTAGAGGCCACCTCTAGGGTGGCTAGGCAAAATAGACTAGCACTTGACATGTTGCTTGCTAACCAAGGGGGTGTGTGTAAGATGTTTGGGGAACAATGCTGTACGTTTATTCCTAACAATACTAGCCCGGACGGGAGCATCACAAAGGCCCTAGTTGGCCTGGAAGGTTGTCAGCAGAAATGAAGAGCATGGCTGGAGTGGGGAGTGGTGGGCTGTTCTCCTGGTTAAGTGACTGGTTCGGTAAGTATTCTTCTATGGTGGTTACTGGGTTTCTGACCCTAGTAATTGTGTTTTTATTGTTGATGTGTTGTGCTGCTTGTATCATTCCCTGTCTCAGGAAGTCAGTGGTAGGAGTGGTGCGGGTGTCAGGAGTGATGCCGTTGTTGCCAGCCCAGGAAGTTGCGGGTGACTCTGCCACTGACTCTGAGACCAAGTTGGATGATCCATGGTTTGCCTAGTAAAATATATACACGCATTTAATTTCAGTTTTTGCTCATTTATTACCTTGTGTTTTTACTAACCACTGTGATTGTTTATTCCTCCTGAGGTGAAGGTAAAGGATTCCTGGGTGGCTGGTAGCCAACTCAGTACATGTTAGGTGTAGGGGAGAAATAGAGGGTTAGAATTATTATTTTTTGTTTATTAATTTTTTGATGTGATTTAATTTCCATATCCTGTTATACTCAGGGTTGTTTATATTCTGTTCAAACTGTTATTTGGAGTGACACCATAAATGGTGTCAACAGAGGGAATCTTACATTTTCCCTTTCACATTTTTGGAATCACACCCTAGAGGGTGTCAAAAGGGAGTCAAAATGTCCTTCTTTGTTTGTGTTTTATGTGTTAATAGTTTTATGTTTTGTGTTCTATTAATCCTGTGTTATATGGTTTGAAGTTCTTTGATGACTGGTAACAATTTGCAAGTTGGGTGTAGATGAACTGAGGGTTTACATTTTTTAGTATCATTATGGCCTATTAATAAAAGTGTGATTTTTTGTTTGTATTGTATTATAATGAATGACAATCTGTGTTTTCTTATTTTTTGAATCACACCTTATTAGGTGTGAAAAGGGGGATTATTGGGGATTTATTATTCTCCTAAATTGATGGGATGACTAACTTAGAAAGAATGCATTCTTGACTGGGCTAATGTAGGTTGTGACACCTGGCAGGCTGTGATTGATGTGAAGAGCTGTTTTAGGGGGTAAAATGAGATAAGGATTGTGTCTCCAAATGCTAGACTATACTGGTTCTTTGTGATCTGTGAACCTTCCTTGGACGTAGGAATGATGTCTAAGGGAGCTGGCTCTTCTCACTATGACAGGTTGTTATGATAAACTTGTGCCTGGCTGAAGTGTGCAACAAATGGCGCCGAGGAGATGGGACCAACACCTGAACCAACGGATTGGCTGAGTAAAGTTTAAACCACACTCAGTCCTTTACTCTAATTGGCCAGCAGAGAAGTGGGAAACTTTCTCTGTCAGAGTATTTGAGTATTGGATCTGAAACAATGTTTTAGTTCTCTTAAGTGCCCTGCGAGGTATTTCAAAGAGCCCGTATATACGAAACATCATATTTACCATTGAAGGTTTTTGCATTAATTAAAATAACTAGTATATCTTAGAAGTCGTGTTGACCTCTTTTGTTCCTAATACCAGATTTGAATTGACGTGACTTTGACACGTTGCAAACACCATGCTCTACGAACTGAGCCGGCCATTCCCTCCACTACCCTAGGCGACGCTGGTCCAATTGTGCGCCGCCCCATGGGTCTCCCGGTCGCGGCCGGCTACGACAGAGCCTGGATTCAAACCAGGATCTCTAGTGGCACAGCTAGCACTGCGATGCAGTGCCTTAGACCACTGCGCCACTCACAGACTGAGTATTGCTGAGTATTGCTGACCAGAGCCTTCTCTAACAAAGTCAAAACTTTATTTAATGTCCCACCCTCAGATACAGATGGTGCCTGGTCTGGTTCACGGCCACATTGAGAAAAAGATGACACATTAGGTCTTTTCACAGGACCCACTCCCTCCTGAGGGCAGTCAAAAACAGCAGCAACCTGCTGTGAAAGCTGTGTTCTACATGCTTTATGTTCCCTTAACAGTTCATCCAACCGATCCTGTACCTCACTGGCTGTCCAGTCACGAATGGGTTTGCTCTTGAACACTTGGGCCAGCTCTTTATCAGGACAGTTGCGTACAAACATGACTGCCAACTCTGAGCACTGATTGGGTAAGGTCCTGCTCTCACTCACAAGGTACTGTTCGGCTGCCTCTGCAGCTTTGTTAAGCCTAATCCAGAAATCTATTGGACCCTCATTAGCATATGGTTTGATTGAATAGAAATCAGCTAATGGCATACCTGAGCAGACAGTATCCCCAAAGTGTTGCTTGAAAACACTGAACACCGCCTTAACATCTGTGACAACAAGGTTGTTACGCTTCCAGACTTTGGTCACATCCCGTGCCCTCCCCATGAGCCTAGACATCACCTCCCCAACATTCCCAGACCCAGTGTAACCCCTCTTCTCTAGGTAGACTTCCATTAACTCCTCCCACTCCAGGACAGAGTACTTATCTGAGCCATCACCCCTAAAAAGAGGTGGAGCACTAACATCTGACTTCACAACCAGATTCAGCTTGGACGCATCAATAAAGGTTGACCCACACAGCTCAGGCAGGGGAAACTGCTGGGGTTGGTGAGGGGGACGGGCAGGAGAAAGACTTGAAACCCCAGGCTCGCAGTAAACTCGTTCTGATAGATTCTCCTATCTCTGAACCAATCTGCTTAATAAGGTCACTAAGCTGACTCGGAGGCGTCCCATTATCACCGAGTACTGTGGATGATGGTACATCAAAAGACAGAGGTGGGATACCCTGGTCAGGTGGAACAAACAGCCTACCCCTCCCAGTGCTTGCAAACTCAGGACTAGCAAACGCTCTACTCCCAGGAGCTGACTGTACAATTGGTGTAAATGGAAGGACACCCCTCCCTCTACCCACACTAAAATCCACAGCATAACACGTCTTATGGATTTGAGAATCTTCCATGGATCAACAGACACTAAAATACAATGTAATTTAGTGCATTCAAATACCCAAAACAATTAATGCAATAAACAAATTCATCCAAAACATACAAATAAGCACGAATACCTGTATCTAATGAATATGCTACATTCACTTTCACTGTTTACAGTATATTTTGACTTACAGTAAGCCATCAACAAATTCACATGCGCAGGTCGTGCACCTCATCCACATGCACAGCTCCGGCGGTCGGCTTGAGCTGACCAGTCGGCAGGTCACGTAATTAGGACACTGCCACAACTGGAATTCTGATGGTTGGATAATTTTTATTCGACCTGCACACAAAGAGACAACACACAATATGTTAGCTCTTGGTGCAGCCACAGCTCTCGGGCACCTTGCTAGTTGAAGGTCAGGCAAAAGAGAACAGGTGCTGCATGCACACATTCAGTGCCTAACAACACACTATACAATACAAGTAAAATGATATACAACATAATTCTGACAAAATAAATGACATACCTGTACACGAAGAGACAACACACAATAGTTTAGCCCTTGGTGCAGCCACAGCTCTCGGGCACCTGCGTGAGCACATAGAAACTCACTCAAACACTGACCCAAATACTCCCGAGTTACAATAGGTACCCTAATTAGCGAGCTCGGTGAAAGTTGTTAACATACATCTTTATATTGTCCACATTGTAACAAAACCTGTAGTTGCGTAACAGCACTTTGTGTAACTTTACCACAGTTTTATATCGACAAATTACGGCGCCAAGGACAACATACCTTGCTAGTTGAAGGTCAGGCAAAAGAGAACAATAAGAGGGTACATAAATACAGATAACCCGCGATGGACCAAACCAAAATATACACAACTTTTACAATTAGGTGTATTTGCAATATAGATACATAAAAAATTTTATACACCAAAAAATAACATTAGCTATGCAGCTGTAATTAAATAAAGAAACCACATTGAATTATTATTATTATTAATTTATTAACATCCCCTCTTGACCTGGCCTACTTGAACTGTCCTTGTGTGCAATTTGGTGCATAATCTAGGGGAACAACATCACACTACTACACATATAATTCAAGTCATACCTTTATTGTCATTCATGCTCTTATTTTTAACCGAGTAGTTTTGCAAAAGTGTAACCTGCGTCAATTCTAGGAAATATTGGAATAACGTGCTTAAGAGGAGCCCTGACACGCACAACAGGATAACACAACTACCACATTTTCAATTGACAATCATTGATTTAAATGGATGTGGTCAATAGATTTGTATAGGCATATATACTAATTTAATTTAACTTGTAAGCCAAGGTTGGATTAGTAGGTCTATGCAACATGCACCTGGATAACCGCGTCATGAATCGGAACGGGCTCCAACGTCCTCATATACACATTATGACAAAATAAAGATCTTAATATTTCACGAAATAAAGACATAGAAGAAAACAGGTTCTAGAAACTCAATTTCTCCATGGCAATAGAATGTAAACATGTAAATTGCGCCAAACATATCCAAATATCGCCTACAACTCAATTCTCAGCGCAGCATATTGGACGACTCCACAGGCATTGATCATTCGCGACTTTAAGTCATTCCTGTTATCTCTAGAGCATCCCGTATATTTATAGCGCTGCATTTCGTCCCCCTCTGACCATGGATAGGGTTGGGAGCATTCCTGAGTTCACTTATGGTCCCACTAAGGTAATCTTAGGAGATATTCCTTTTGGCATACTGTAAATGCCTGTGCATAATGTACCTAATAAAGCATAATTGTTTTAATTATCTTCAAAGGAATTCTGTAGAAGCAGCCTTTATTTTCAGACTCTGCAGGCCTGCTGGGAGGAAGCATATTACAATAAACAGGTAAGATTCATCCCACAAAAAAAGTAACCACAGAAAAAAATAGATAGATTTAATCCCAAAACAAGAGTTTTATTTCAAGACAGTTTAGAGAAGATGGTCATAAGAGTTTTTAATATCACTTGCAAATTGTGAGACATGAGCAGTTGTGAAATGTTGCGAGAGGCCCTTCTGAAAGCACATTATATGGTCTTTAGTGGCACGGTCTCACACCTTACCTCATCTTGCAGAAGAAGTTCATGGTCCACTATCTGCTGCTCCAGAGTCGAGGCCAGGTCTCGCCCCATGTCACCATGGAGCACATGAGCGACTGGCTGGTGTCTCAGGGCAAAAAATCCCTTAGGGAGAGGTGAGTACCACGTCAGCTCTCACCTTCACTGCCATTCTCTGACACCAGCAGCACTCCAGGAGGTGTGGGTAAAATAAACAACAGATAAATAGGAAGCCAGGAAAGTTGAAATGCTTTGTGTTTTATTTGAAGGGTGTGGAAGGAAACCCTGGAGGAGGGGAACGAACTCGCTCGGCTGGTAAGAGAATGAGAGTTAGAGACTTAGACTATCAGTCAGTGAGCTCCTTTCTAGCCTTTCAACAACTAGTCAGTACAGCAGAATATATCTGTTGTGAAATTACACTAATGGGACTTCCTGTTTCCTACAGCAGACCTGGGAAGTAAACACCTGCCTAAAAATGATTGACATGGAGCACAAGGCTGTCTGCAAGCTCCGCCGCTCTATGCACACCACCTCTCCAGCTGGTGCTGACATGTGAGTTCCATGTACTGCCCTGCATACAGCTTGCTCCATTCATCTACACATCTGGAGCTATGCAGAAAATAACTAGGGCAGTGTTCTCTGTGTGAACATTGCACATCGTTTAGCTTTCTCTGCTGCTTTTTGTTGATTTCAGCGACCCCAAGGTCCACATCATCGTGGAGAGAGCTGTGAGGAGCATTCTGGACAAGCTGTCCAATAAGCCCTGTAGCAACCTGCTCAGCCCATCCCAGGTGGTGGTGGAGCTGGTGCCCAGGATCCTCCTGGCCCTGTGGCTTCAGCCAGAGGAAGGCCATTCAGATCACCCCATCCTCCTAAGTGGGATGGCTGTGAGTATGGTGGTGGCCGTAGGGGAGAAGCTCTCCAACACGTTGAAGGCCTCTTCTCCTCACACCCCTTTCTCCCGGGCTGCTGCTTTTGACTCTGTGAGGTCGATCCTCGGGAGAATCAGCCAGTCCTTCTCCCTGGATGACCTCAAGACCCCTTTTTTTATGAGCTCTGTCTGTGCCTTTGTGGCGGACGAGGTGAAAAGCTACTTCCAGCCTACTGCAGACACCCTGCCAGTTCCCCCTGTCCTAGTGGTGGCCTTCTCCGCCACACTACCAGCTGATATCCAAGCAGGTGAGTAGCACTCATAGAAAGCACTCTGACAGATGCCTTTTGTCATGACATCCTGGTGCCTTGTAGTAGTAGAGCCAATCAGGATTTTAATTGTCACCCCTAACACAGATGCAGACCAGGCTTCTTCCCATCTGGAGGTTGTGGAAATCCCCCATAACAGAGAGGCAGACCCAGCTTCTTCCCACCCGGAGGTTGTGGACATCACCCCTAACACAGAGAAAGACCCGGCTTCTGCCCACCTGGAGGTTGAGGGATTCACACCTAACACAGAGTTTGACCCAGCTTCTCCCCACCTAGATGTTGTTGACATCACCTGTAGCAGAGAGGAAGACCCGGCTTCTTCCCACATAGTGGTTTTGGACATCACCCCTAACACAGAGGCACACCTGGCTTCTTCCCACCTGGAGGCTGCTGACAAAACCCGTAGCACAGAGGCAGACCCGGTATCTTACCACCTGGAAGTTGAGGACATCACCCCTAACACAGAGGCACACCTGGCTTCTTCCCATCAGGAGCTTGTGGACATCACCCCAAACACAGAGGCAGACCCGGGTTCTTCCCACCTAGAGATTGCGGTCATCAACCCTAACAAAGAGGCACACCTGGCTTCTTCCCACCTGGAGGTTGTGAACGTCACCCCTAACACAGAGGCTGAGACGGTTTCTACCCACCTGAAGTTTGTGGACATCACCCCTAACACAGAGTCAGACCCTGCTTCTTCCCACCGTATGGTTGTTGACATCACCCATAACTCAAAGGCAGACCCAGCATCTTCCCACCTGGAGGTTGTGGACATCACCCCTAACACAGAGGCAGACCCGGCTTCTTCTCACCTGGAGGTTGTGGACATCACCCCTAACAAAGAGGCACACCTTGCTTCTTCCCACCTGGAGGTTGTGGACATCACCCCTAACAAAGAGGCACACCTGGCTTCTTCCCACAAGGAGCTTGTGGACATCACCCCTAACACAGAGGCTGAGACGGCTTCTACCCACCTGAAGTTTGTGGTCATCACCCCTAACACAGAGTTAGACCCGGCTTCTTCCTATCAGGAGGTTGTGGAAACCACCCCTAACACAGAGGCAGACCCGGCTTCTTCCCACCTGGAGCTTATGGACATCACCCCAAACACAGAGGCAGACCCGGCTTCTTCCCACCTGAAGGTTGTGGACATCAACCCTAACACAGAGGCAGATCCTGCTTCTTCCCACCTGGAGTTTGTGGACATCACCCCTAACACAGATGCAGACCCGGCTTCTTCCCACCTAGAGGTTGTGGACATCACCCCAAACACAGAGGCAGATCCTGCTTCTTCCCACCTGGAGCTTGTGGACCTCACCCCTAACACAGATGCATACCCTGCTTCTTCACTCTTGGAGGTTGTGGACGTCACACCTGAAGAAAAGCCTCTCATGGTGGCCGTCTACGCCACTCTGCCATCTGACATCCAAGCAGGTGAGTAAGACTTATAGAAAGCACTCTGACAGGTCCCGTTCATCATGATAACATGTAAAGTGTTGGTCCCATGTTTCATGAGCTGAAATAAAAGATCCCATTCAACTGGCCAGTGTTTAGAACCTACGGTTTGCATTTATTTACATTCTGTCCCGCTTTTGTCCCTTTCCAGAGGATGTTGCTGTGGTCACCCTGGACGTCACCCCACACGTCACCAAGGACGTGACCCTGGATGTTCCATCCAGGGCGAGGAAAGGGGCAGTCCAGCGTTTTTTTTGCAGGCTTTGGAGGGCAGTGTGCTGCTGCGCTTGCCACAAGGAAGAGGAGGAACAATATTAACTATTCATTAGACCAGAAACAGGATTGAACCATATACCATTAAATTCTTTGCATTATAGTTGCCTTCAATTCTGATTTTCTTCTGTTTAATTCTTAATTAATTTCAGAACATTTCTCTAAACTTTGTGGAGTAGGTTGTATAAATAGGTGGGAAACATCCCAATCCCAATTTTAATGCTTTTAATAATTAACTTATTACATTTTTTTTAGATGTATTATTTGACAAAAAAGTGGAGGGCGCGACAAAAAAACTTTAATCATCATAGAAAACTCTTGCTCACTATTAAAAATGCATTGTTTTATTTAAGCAAGGTTAAAAGATTAACGTTTCGGCCTAGTCTATGACAATATGCAAGTTGTGTTTGCCCAGTTAAAGGGGGACCCAGACTCACCCTGGTTCTTGAGGGTTGCAGACACTGAATAATTATCATTTGAAATAAATGGCACTTTTCAAGTCTTGACTAAAAATCTTTAATGAATATGAATTTAAATACAATTGACTTGAGGATCAGAGCAGGCAGGCTGACTGGCTTGCCCTGAAGGCCCTCTGCCTCTACCTCTGTGTGGTTAATCTCAGCCAAGAGGTTGTATGGGTTGTCTGTCTCTCTCTGGGTGTGAATCACTATCACTATGACCTCTCGCTCCGCCTGCCCGTTGGCCTGATTAGAAGGCTTCCCCTCTCATTCCTTGTTCACAGGAGCAGGGGTGATGGCATCCGGGGTAACCTCCTCCTCTCCTGTATCTAACCCATCTTTCTGGCTGTGAGTTCGACTGAGGTCACTCGTTCTCTCTCCCAGGGTGTTGGATAGTTTCTCCTCCTCTGTGTCTTGTGTATTTTCTACATTGTAGAATAATAGTGAAGACATCAAAACTATTAAATAACACATATGGCATCATGTAGTAACCCAAAACGTGTTACACATATCAAAATATATTTCCGATTTGAGATTCTTCAAAGTAGCCACCCTTTGCCTTGATCACAGCTTTGTACATACAGAATAATACGAAATGTTCTGAGACCAGGTTGCGCTTTCACCTCCCCCGGTAAGAGGGGAATAAGGCAACCTCAGAGTTACATTCAAGGATACTTTATTGACACACACGGATGAAATGGACATCGAAAGGTAGTGGAATGATAGTGGTCCTGTAATGGACAGATAACAGGGGTAATGAATATGCACAATAACTGAGAGCACAAGTAGAGCAACAACGCTATTAACAAAGGAAGGGCTGTATTAATGGCATAATGCTACCTGCGGAGTATTACACAACACAGTAAAACACAGAGAGGCAACTTACAATAGGCAATGGTAGTAAATATAAAGAACAACAAGTAAGAATGATATACATGTTACAAACTCACTTTGTGCACGTACACTATCCCACGGTATATCTGTGCATTCAAATTGTCATCGATAAATGCAATTGTGTTCATTGTCTGTAGCTTATGCCTGCCAATACCATAACCCCACTGCCACCATGGAGCATTCACAACGTTGACATCAGCCAACAGCTCGCCCATACGCTGCTTTACAAGTGGTCTGAAGTCGTGAGGCCAGTTAGAAGTACTGCCAAATTCTCTAAAGCCGCCTTGGCTTATGGTTGAGAAATTAACATAAACGTATCTGTTAACAGCTCTGGTGGATATTCCTGCAGTCCGTAAGCCAATTGCACGCTGCCTCAAAACTTGAAACATCTGTGCATTGTGTTGTGTGACAAAACTGCACATTTTAGAGTGGCATTTTATTATCCTCAGCACAAGGTGCACCTGTGTAATTATCATGCTGTTTAATCAGCTTCTTGATATGCCATATTTGTCAGGTGGATGGATTATCTTGGCAAAGGAGAAATGCTCGCTTACAGGGATGTAAACAAATTTGTGCACACAATTTGAGAAAAATAAGCTTTTTGTGCGAACAAAATATTTCACGCTTTTATTTCAGCTCATGAAACATGGGACCAACACTTTACATATTGCGTTAATATTTTTGTTCAGTGTAGTTATTAGGTTGGGAGAATGGGATCCTATCTGGGCTAGCTAAAGCCAACTTCATGGTTAGTAGTATGACAGAGAAAAAATAACAAGACAAATTTAAACATCACAAATCTGAGGGGGTAGGTGACCCTGTGCCCCCTTTGGGCATGACGTCTCTGCTATCAACCACATCATTCTGTCTCCGTGAATATTCAAAACAGACACATTCATTCAGGTCTGGTACAGTTCCTACCATATAGATCAGGGATGGACAATTCCTGTCCTTGGGGGCCGGAGTGGTGTCACACTTTTTCCGCACACTCTAGGAGCTCAGATGCAATAATTTAATAACCTAATAACCAAAGTTTCGACAGACAAGCTGTCTTCATCAGGGTATCCTGACGTTGGTTATTAAGTTATTAAATTATTGCATCTGAGCTCCTAGAGTGTGCGGCTCTCCTTTTTTTTTTCAAGTGTTCTACTCCGATAGCCAGCACCTCGCCTAAATAGGTGTGCGTTTCTTTCGCCTCCATATTAATCTGGTACTGGTCCTACCATATAGATCAGGCATGGACAATTCCAGTCCTTGGGGGTCGGAGTGGTGTCACACTTTTTCCCCATCCCCAGCAAACACAGCTGATTAAACTTATTGCATTCTAAACTGAAGCCCATGAGTACTTGATTATTAGAGTCAAATGTGTTAGCTGGGGCTGGGGAACAAGTGTAACACCAATCAGGTCCCGAGGACTGGAGTTGCCCATCCCTGATATAGATGCTCTGTTTGCACACATCGAGGGATGTGGTGACAGTGGAGACAAGGGAACACACATAAACAGCTTTGTCCTTTTAGAAGGTCGTCATAATCCTTACATAAATATGATGTGTATGCAAGAAATGCAGAGCCACTTCCAAAAACATATTGACAGAGTCTAGTATCTAGTAATCTAATCAATTAGTTTTCAACCCCTTTGTTATGGCAAGCCTAAATAATCTCAGGAGTAAAAATGTGCTTAACAAGTCACATAATCAGTTAGATGGACTCACTATGTGTGCAATAATAGTGATTTTCAAACGACTACATAATCTCTGTACCCCACACATACAATTATCTATAAGGTCCCTCAGTCCAGCAGTGAATTTGAAACATAGATTCAACCACAAAGACCAGGGAGGTTTTCCAATGCC
>NW_028159687.1:0-34842 GCF_964263955.1 Coregonus lavaretus | reverse complement strand
AAAGAGAACCAGATCGCCATCCGAGCGGGTTTCCTTGAGAAGGAGAACTCCGCCCTGAGGATGGAGGTGGCCGATCTGAGGAGAGAGCTGGGGCGTACCAAGAACATAGTGGCCAAGTACCAGGCCACACACAGACCTCTGTAATGGGACTGAGACAGAATACACTCACACATACACACAGACACACAGCCCTGTTGCCCAGGCCCTCATTCATCCCTGAACACCCCCTGAAACATGAGGCTGAGTGGCTGAGCTTACACCTGTCTGAGACCTCCACCCGATCCATGTCCTCCGCTCCCTCCCTGCCCCAAAACTGCCCCCACCCACACACAACCTAGGAACTGCCTCCTACCATCTCACAACTCGTATCAAGAGATTGAAGGACAATATGATTTAGGCTCAGTAGCACATTTCTACTCATTTTCTATACCATATATCTCACCCTCATACATGTCTCTCTGAGATTGGCACTTGTGAGGGAAAGCAGGTAGCTTTCTGTACAGTCTATGAGTAAGAAACTGAATTTTATTTCTGGTCGTGTGTTTTTCATTTGGTCTGATGTAATGTATCTGTCCACACATGGCTAGTGTCTATTTTGTGTTATTTTCCAAATTTTTCATGGCTTTTTCTACTGTGGGGTTTGATTTTCTTATGAATATTTACATTTTAGTCATTTAGCAGACGCTCTTATCCAGAGTGACTTATAGTTAGTGAGTGCATACATTTTCATACAGCCCCCTGTGGGAAACGAACCCACAACCCTGGCGTTGCAAGCACCATGCTCTACCAACTGAGGATGTATGTATGTTGAATCTTATGTTACCTACCCTCCTCCCACTCCCTCTTGATCCATAATATATTTTATTGTCTGTGAATGATCTTGTGTTTATGGTTGTACTGGTTTTCTATGGTTTCCAAACTGTAAATGTAGGTTATGTCAGTTGAGATGTCTCCACTGATGTTAACCTGTCCCACTTTATCCCTCTGTTTTGTTCTCCATCAGATAAGCTGTTTGTAATGTGTAAACAATCACTGCACTGCTCACACTTTAAAACCTCTCCCATGCCTACATACTGCTAGCCTGGGTATCCGACTGTTTCTGCATTAAGTAACTCTACGTTGTTGCCTTAGTGAGGCAGACCGGCAGCCAGGCTACTATGATGTCAGCTTCATGTTCCTCTTATAGTAGTGTTATGTATAGCAAAGGTTTCTTTCTAGTTCCTTGTCACCAGATCGCTCTGTTGTACAGAACAACTTTGGGAAGCTAAAGCAATAAGGCAGTATAAGCTCTTGGTCTCCTCTCTACCAAGCCCACTGTCACAGACGCGCATGAAACTGCCCTCTTTATTTCAGCACTTGCCCAATTTGTAATGACTTCTATTATTTGATATTATATTTATGTCTTTACATAAACTAGCATGTTTCTATTTGTTGTTCAAGCATTCAGATGTGAACGTTATCAGCATCTGTGCAGTAGGCTATAGTTTTCATTGTTTTTATTTTTATTTTCTCAAGCATGACAGGTTCTTGTATGTAGGATGTACGGTGTCCATTTTAGGACAGCTTCTCAGTCCTACTGAGATTCCTGCTGAGACTGTCCTAATATGGACACCATACAGATGCTCTCCCCATGACCCAATGAGAGATGAATGTAACAGATTTACTACTGTGTATAACAAACTAACACACCTTACGTTGGGTGAATGAATGAATGATGTTGCCTATACAGTACTGTGGAATATACCTTTTAATATATCTCTTTACTACAGACCAAAAGATTACAGTATAGAAAAGATATATTAATATATTAAATGTTTTACTGTTTATACAAAGATATTCTTGTTTTTGTACAGTATTTTTTTCCTACATATATCTCCTGTGTATTTAAAAAATGAACTATGTATATATATTCAGAACTTGTTCACTGCTACCGATGCTGTTCCTCAGATACTTTGCATGGGCATTACTAAAGACTACATTACAAATAAAACGGACAGGCTGTTTTACATAGTAGTCAGACACACCCTTTACCCCCTCCCGCCCACAACAGACAATCTCAAAATGGTTTGCTGTTTTTTATTTTGAAAAGTTTTGTCTTGTATGTTTTGTTGCATTGTTTATTTGCTTTGACGAAGCAGAAGCTCTGTAGTCTAAGAGGAAGATTGATATTGGCATCCCTTTTTAAATTCTTATTTGTATTGTATGTGGTTTTGCATAGAAGAATGTAATATCCCAACAATAAGCACTTATGTTATGTCTCTTCTTCATTTGTCCCTTTTGTGTGATTATACCTACTTGCCTCCTGATATAGGGTTCACTAGACAGAGTACTTATATCCTGATATGTTAGAATCTGTCTTTTTCCAAATATTTCCCCCATGTCTTTTGTATGTTTTTCATGATCAAAATAAAACCGTTGAAATCATCTGCTAGTTATGTGTTATTTTTGGTGATAAACAAGGGGGTGGGGGGGTCAATTTGGAATGAAGCAATGTTGCCAATCCACAAGCTCTTGGTTGGATTCGTTGGTTTCCCAGCATGGCATCAGATGAGGAAAAAAGAAACAAGACAAGACATGATGCAATAACTATCTGAGAAAAATACATCGGAAATATATGTTTTTAAAGAGTCAGATGAGAGAGTAGTCTTTCCTAAAGTAACCACTGGAGGGCGCTCTCCATCCATGGCTGAACTTCAATAGCCTGGTCCCATATCATAGCTTACTACTTTACTACTGCATTATGTGCTGTAGCCAACGCTTCTGTCATTCAGCCATACATTCTTTGGCGTGACAATGAATGATTAGACAGATAGGAGTTGGCTAGAACAATGTGTGTGTGTGTTATACTATACCATGCTGTCTACCGCTCTCTCTCTCTCTACCTCTCTCTCTCTCTCTCTACCTCTCTCTCTCTCTACCTCTCTCTCTCTCTCTCTCTCTCTCTCTACCTCTCTCTCTCTCTACCCCTCTCTCTCTACCTCTCTCTCTCTCTCTCTCTCTACCTCTCTCTCTCTCTCTTTCTCTCTCTACCTCTCTCTCTATATATATACCCCTCTCTCTCTCTACCCCTCTCTCTCTCTCAATTCAATTTCAATTTCAATTTCAATTTAAGGGCTTTATTGGCATGGGAAACGTATGTTAACATTGCCGAAGCAAGTGAAGTAGATAGTAAACAAAAGTGAAATAAACAATAAATATTAACAGTAAACATTACACTCAGAAGTTCCAAAAGAATAAAGACATTTCAAATGTCATATTATGTATATATACAGTGTTGTAACAATGTGCAAATAGTTAAAGTACAAATGGGAAAATAAATAAACGTAAATATGGGTTGTATTTACAATGGTGTTTGTTCTTCACTGGTTGCCCTTTTCTTGTGGCAACAGGTCACAAATATTGCTGCTGTGATGGCACACTGTGGTATTTCACCCAGGAGATAAGGGAGTTTATCAAAATTGGGTTTGTTTTCGAATTCTTTGTGGATCTCTGTAATCTGAGGGAAATATGTGTCTCTAATATGGTCATATATTTGGCAGGAGGTTAGGAAGTGCAGCTCAGTTTCCACCTCATTTTGTGGGCAGTGTGCACATAGCCTGTCTTCTCTTGAGAGCCAGGTCTGCCTACGGCGGCCTTTCTCAATAGCAATGCTATGCTCACTGAGTCTGTACACAGTCAAAGCTTTCCTTAAGTTTGGGTCAGTCACAGTGGTCAGGTATTCTGCCACTGTGTACTCTCTGTTTAGGGCCAAATAGCATTCTAGCTTGCTCTGTTTTTTTGTTAATTCTTTCCAATGTGTCAAGTAATTCTCTTTTTGTTTTCTCATGATTTGGTTGGGTCTAATTGTGTTGTTGTGCTGGGGTTCTGTGGGGTCTGTTTGTGTTTGTGAACAGAGCCCCAGGACCAGCAAGTTCATATCTCTGCATGCAGTCTCAATTTGGTGTTTGTCCCATTTTGTGAATTCTTGGTTGGTGAGCGGACCCCAGACCTCACAACCATAAAGGGCAATGGGTTCTATAACTGATTCAAGTATTTTTAGCCAGATCCTAATTGGTATGTCGAATCTTATGTTCCTTTTGATGGCATAGAAGGCCCTTCTTGCCTTGTCTCTCAGATCGTTCACAGCTTTGTGGAAGTTACCTGTGGCGCTGATGTTTACGCCGAGGTATGTATAGTTTTTTGTGTGCTCTAGGGCAATGGTGTCTAGATGGAATTTGTATTTATGGTCCTGGCAACTGGACCTTTTTTGGAACACCATTATTTGTGTCTTACTGAGATTTACTGTCAGGGCCCAGGTCTGACAGAATCTGTGTAGAAGAACTGGGTGCTGCTGTAGGCCCTCCTTGGTTGGTGACAGAAGAACCAGATCGTCAGCAAACAGTAGACATTTGACTTCAGATTCTAGTAGGGTGAGGCCAGGTGCTGCAGACTGTTCTCTCTCTCTCTCTCTCTCTCTCTCTCTCTCTCTCTCTCTCTCTCTCTCTCTCTCTCTCTCTCTCTCTCTCTCTCTCTCTCTCAGCATACGCACAAACACATCAAGTAGTTTAATTTTTAGTTTTTTTTATTAATCTTTTTTTATACAATGTTATTTACAAGGGCTTGGGCAAGAGTGATACTTTTGTTATATCTTTATTTAATATGCAATATATTTTTGCAGTATGGTAATAATGTACCACAAATATTACATTTGATAAAGGATCAACAGTATTTTGAGAGCAACAATTAGTTAACTTATATGACATGTCTGACTTCTCCCCAAAACCTGGGTCTTATTCATTAGTGTACACCGTAGCAAAATGTTTTGCAACAGAAAGCGAAAAACAACTGTTTCTTGTTGGGGAAAACTCCAGGTAGTTCCTCCCTGTTTCGGCCTGTTTGCTTCCATTTCATAACTCATGAGTGCGCCCCAGGCTTACAAGTTCACTTGAACATCGGCTCAAGTCAAGTTTGATTTTAAATCCTCCCTCTTGCGTGCCACACATATCTCCCTCCCTAGACTAAGTCCTAAACGGATGTCTACTCCTTATTGGTCCCACTACCACCTACGTCAAACCCAGAATATGACCAAAATGTTTTTGGTCTGTTAACAAGAAGAAACTGATGTTACCCTGCAGAGAGGACCAAAGCAAAGCAGAGCAAACATCAGAAAGAATACGTAAACCTCGCTCACCCATAATACTTGAGTTGGACTCTAATCCCTCAAACATGAAACATGAGGGAAATATAATTTGCTGCTATTCATATTGCAAAATGGGGCTCGGGATTGGTCAAGTCATTGGTTGGTCTCGATGGGCACTGAGCTGACAAGGCCCTTGTTTTTGTTTTTTACATAAGAGGCTTTAGCATGTCGAGTCCCTCGGTGGCACGACTCTCTGACTGTTGGTCGTTTCAAAGTCGTGGCAGAGCAGATGACTTGACGTGACTGAGGCTTGATGTGGCTGAGCGGAGGACAGTCACAGGACATCCTGCTCCAATCAACCATCAGTCTCTCTACCCCTCTCCCTCAGTTTCATTGAAGTAGCTGGTCTAAATGGAAGTTCCTGTACCATTGTGGCTAGAAGTGTCCCCCAGTTTCTGTGAAGCAGGTGGTCTAAATGGAAGCTGTTGTACCATTGTGGCTCGAAGTCTCCTCCAGTTTCTACAAAGTAGTGTGGACTACATGGAAGCTGTTGGGTATTGCGGATCTCCATTAGTTCATAGTTCCATCATTATACACGTAGAACTTGATCCCAAGGTGGTTCCTTCTTAGTGAGGTGTGGCAGGGTGTCTTCTACTGGCCCTTTGGCATCATCATGCCCAACGATGTAGCGATGGGGTGAACAGGAGAGAGAGGGGTGATTCCATAAAGTCAGAGGTCCTCTGGTTTCTGAGCGGTGATGACTCCAGACGCATCTGCTGCTGGGAAAGACAGCGAGACATACATTACCTTCAACACCAGACAGTTATGATGGAACTGAGGCTCCGTTGTGGCACACGTATTTGTGTAAATGAAACCTATCTAATATACTAACAACGTCCATCGTCCCAGGTGGCACCAGACTTTGCTGCTGATGCCTTGGGGAGAGATAACACGGAGGAAACGTTCAATTCAACATGAAAGAACAGAGGGTTTATAACTGCTCATCTGTGATGTAGACTCCTCTGATCACTAAAACAGATGCTTTCAGATTTGCAAGGTTGCCTTTGTGGAAAGCTCGTTGTTCACTGTTTCACCTGTGACATTAACTGTGTCTGTGTCTCAACTGCACCATATTCCCTATATAGTGCACTACTTTTCACCAGAGCTCTGGTCAAAGTTAGTGCACTATATAGAGAATATTGTGCCATTTGGTACACAATCTGTCTGTTTTTTTTACCTAGTCATATTTATTTTAATTGTATAATTTTTTATTTAACCTTTATTTAACTAGGCAAGTCAGTTAAGAACAAATTCTTATTTACAATGACGGCCTACCAAAAGGCAAAAGGCCTCCTGCGAGGACGGGGGCTGGGATTAAAAATATAGGACAAAACACATGTCACGACCAGAGAGACACCACAACACTACATAAAGAAAGACCTAAGACAACAACATAGCATGGCACATATGAACGTCCTTATTCTAAGTCACTCTAGATAAGAGCCTGTGTCTGGCTTTAACTCTTTCCCAATGGCAGCCAATGTTTCACAGTGCTTTCACATCCCGCTCACATACAATATGTCAAAGCCTAATATATGTAAATCATTGACAGAGTGACGCCAGCATGCATTCATTCATTGACTGGGAGGCTTTGTGTTCTCAGGCCACATCCATTTTACTGATGGAGTTCGTGCCCGTGGGATAAAGAGGGATTTAAAGGGCAGAGGATAGACAGAGGTTTAAACAGATGCAGAGTGCTAAGAGACTGAGGCTTGGTATAGTAGTGGGGGTTGGGGATGTTAGTAGGGTCTGGTGGTCAATGAATGTTCTTATCATAGGGGGGTTTGTCTGACTGTCCGCCTGCTCTCTTTGGATCACTTTTATCCATTCATCATGTGTCTATTCGATCATTCATTCATTCATTACATTTTGCGTGCCAATCGGTGTGTTTGTGTGGGTGTGTGTGTGGGTGGGATGTGCGTGTGTGTGCGTGCGTGCGAGTGTGAGTGTGTGCGAGTGTGCGAGCGAGCGAGTGTGAGTGTATGTGTGTGTGTGTGAGTGTGTGTGTGCGTGTGTGTGTGTGTGTGTGTGTGTGTGTGTGTGTGTGTGTGTGTGTGTGTGTGTGTGTGTGTGAGTGTGTGTGTGTGAGTGTGTGTGTGTGTGTGTGTGTGTGTGTGTGTGTGTGTGTGTGTGTGTGTGTGTGTGTGTGTGTGTGTGTGTGCGAGTGAGTGAGTGAGTGAGTGAGTGTGTGTGTGAGTGTGTGTGTGTGTGTGTGTGTGTGTGAGTGTGTGTGTGTGTGTGTGTGTGTGTGTGAGTGTGAGTGTGTGTGTGTGTGTGTGTCTGTTTATCTGTCTGCGAGTGGGTGGGGGACTCCCTTACTGCAGCCTCCCTACCTGCCAGGTCCCAACTGCAGAAAACACAGTAGTTCATATGGACGTCTGCTAAAGTTATTCACATCACCAGGACATCTTCGCCTGCATGCAAGACTCAATGTTAAAAGCACCTTACTGTTCAGTGTTGATATTCTATTTACATATTCCAAACATCCTACAAAAGGAATTGGATTAATGAATCCATGCATGTCTCCTTCCAATAAACTAATGTGTTCAATAAACCAATCCCATCGATGACTCACACACTGTGGTAACAGCCTGGATTGATTTGACATGGGAACCCAGTGAAACCATCTATGTTTACACACTGATTTCTGTGTTGGGGTTACATGTATTCACCAATTCATAGTTTGAACTGTATTGTGACATGCATAGTTTGACATGTAATGGATAGATGTCCTTGAAATATACAGACACACACACACACACCAACAACCCCTGCCTGCTTACCTTCTCAGCGATACAGACACCAAAATAAAAAAATCTACAGAGCAAAAATAAAATACTAAACAAAACAGCAGCAATTTACATCTAGTCCAGTCCAGTCGAGTCCAGTCCTTGTCTATACAACCAAATCTCCCATCTCCTCCCTCTATCCTACTCAGTGTCATATCCAGAACTTAGTATCTCTCTTCTCTTCAATCATGGACCCCCCCACCTCATCAATCTGTCCTTCTCAGACCAGGGTGCTCCTCTTCTCCCTCCCCAGGTCGGGGGTGGGCGTCTGCGCTGGCGGCTCGTAATGGTTCCTGCTGGGCTCGTAGTGGTTCCTGCTGGGCTCGTAGTGGTTCCTGCTGGGTTCTGGCTTCCTGCTGGGTTCTGGCTTCCTGCTAGGTTCCAGGTTCCTGCTGGGTTCTGGCTTCCTGCTGTGTTCCAGGTTCCTGTTGGGTTCTGGCTTCCTGCTGGGTTCTGGAGCAGCCATGTTGTTCTGGTTCTGCTGCTCATAGCGAGACGAGGCAGGCGAGTTCTGCATGACCACCAGGCGTATGGGCGACTGGCTGGGGGGCGCTGGGGGCGCAGGGGGAGCGGGGGGCGCGGGGGCGTACTCCTTGGTGGGGTCCTTCCCCTGGCAGTCGTACAGGATGCAGGAGATGAGGAAGACAAGGAGGAGGATGGCATAGCTGGCCACCAGGATGATGAGGTTCAGGGTCACGGGGTCAATCTCCAAGTAGAATTCCATGAAACCCATGGCGACGCTTCATATCTCGCTGCCGCCCACGGGAAAAACGACAGGGCACCGACCGGAGGAGCCAGAGCCTTAGGATGGAGGTATGAAAGACAATGAAAAAGAGGGACGAAGAGAATCAGAGAGAGAGAGAGAGAGCTATAGCCTGCAGCATCCCATTGAGATCCAAAGAGATAGATAGAGATGGACAGGAAGAAAGTCAGTTAGCTGGAGAGGGAGAGTGAGAGAGAGAGAGAGAGAGAGAGAGAGAGAGAGAGAGAGAGAGAGAGAGAGAGAGAGAGAGAGAGAGAGGCTGTGGGTAACAGCAGGCTCTGGTCCACAGATCAGAGAGGATATGAAGGCTTTGTGCATCGTGTTAATCCACTCCTCTCCGCCAACCTTGAATTCCTGCAACCAATGATTAAAACTGCTCAGTTTAATAACTTAAGCCACCATTTTAAATTTGCCAACTTCACATACAGTAGAAGGGCTGGAAGCCAAATTGGGTTCAATGGAAGAGATGATGATTTTTTGACTGTCAACACACACACACACACACACACACAAACCGGTCAGCTTGCCATGAACATGCCACTGGGATTTTGGGGATTTTGGGGATCATGTAATATGTGTTAAAAAAATGGATTTATGGATTTATTATGTCGCTAGCAGTGATTAATATTTGGATATAGAATTTGAATTAACTTACACTGAACAAAAATATAAACGCAACATGTAAAGTGTTGGTCCTATGTTTCATGAGCTGAAATAAAGGTTCGTAGAAATTGTTTGCACACATTTGTTTACATCCCTGTTAGTGAGCATTTTTCTTTTGCCAAGATAATCCATCCAGCTGAAATGTGTGGCATACCAAGAAGCTGATTAAACAGCATGATCATTACACAGGTGCACCTTGTACTGGGGACAATAAAAGGCCCCTCTAAAATGTGCATTTTTGTCATGCAACACAATGCCACAGATTTCTCAAGTTTTGAGGGAGTGTGCAATTGGCATGCTGACTGCCATAAGCCGCCTCCAATGTCGTTTTAGAGAATTTGGCAGTATGTCCAACCGGCGTCACAACCGCAGACCACGTGTAACCACGCCAGTCCGGACCTCCACATCCAGCTTCGTCACCTGCGGGATCATCTGGGACCAGCCACCCAGACAGCTGATGAAACTGTGGGTTTGCACAACCGAATAATTTCTGCGCAAACTGTCAGAAACGGTCTCAGGGAAGCTCATCTGCATACTAGTCGTCCTCACCAGGGTCTTGACCTGACTGCAGATTGGCGTCGTAACTGACTTCAGCGGGCTAATTCTCACCTTCAATGGCCACTGGCACGCTGGAGAAGTGTGCTCTTCACGGATTAATCCCAGTTTCAACTGTACCGGGCAGATGACGTTATGGCGTCGTGTGGGCGAGCGGTTTGCTGATGTCAACGTTGTGAACAGAGTGCCCCATGATGGCAGTGGGGTTATGGTATGGGCAGGCATAAGCTACGGACAACGAACACAATTGCATTTTATCAATGGCTATTTGAATGCACAAAGATACCGTGATGAGATCCTGAAGCCCATTGTCGTGCCATTCATCCTCCGCCATCACCTCATGTTTTAGCATGATAATGCACGGCGCCATGTCGCAAGGATCTGTACACAATTCCTGGAAGCTGTTCTTCCATGGTCTGTGACCAAAGTACACATATCTGTAATCCCAGTCATGTGACATCCATAGATTAGGGCCTAATTTATTATTTCAATTGACTGATTTCCTTACATGATCTGTAGAAATTGTTGCATGTTACGTTTATATTTTTGTTCAGTGTAAAAGCAAACTGTGAACATGAAGCCTCCCAAATTTCTTTACTCTCTATTTTGGATCGAAGGCCACTCCAATATATCGCCATCGAATCATAGTGACTTACTTAGTGACTTTACAAAAGCTTTATTTTCAATCTAATCAACCTTAAAAAACCTGTGACAAAATTAATTGTCCTGTTCTGACCTGTTTTCCTTGTATGGCGTTCACTCTCTCTGAACACTGAGACTGTAATAGTTTGGTGAAGTGGTTTGTGAGAAGAACATTTTGTGTTTGTTGTAATAGGAGTAATAGTGGAGAGTTTTAATCTGTGTAATCTGTGTTGGGACCATCTGCAGAGTTTCACATCCCAGTGTGACAAATACACACACACACACACACACACACACACACACACACACACACACACACACACACACACACACACACACACACACACACACACACACACACACACACAGTTTAAGGGCATTCATTTTAGGCTTATTGCAAAAGTGAGTGTGTGCATATGTAGTGTGGACTGGACCACCAGACTAAAACACTCTGTCGTTTTGACTGTGAGCTGTGATGATGACCACAAGGGATTATAGAACTGAAATCATGTCTGGAAGGACATGAAGAGATCACTGGACGGATGCCTATTGGGGACAGAAAGTACCAAACGCAGTTTCTTTTAAAGTCTCACTTTGATGGAAGTCACTGCTGGATCATAACGTTTTTGCTTCCCAGTCGAAACAGTTTGCGCATATATTATGACAACATTTTGTGAAATTTTTGTTCATTTTGGTTTGTTCGCGCACACTTTGACTTGCCTTTTCTTCAATTAAGTTTTTGTTGTCATTAAACGAGAGACGACTCGTTTTCATGCACATTCTTTCACTTGAGAAATACTGCACCAAAACTTCTTAGATAGATGTAAAATTGCACAACTAAGACCTCCTCTGTAAAAACGTCATAATTAATTACAGATTTCTTGATTTATCTTAGATTATTTCTGACTATTTTTAGGAAATGTACAGTGCCTTCAGAAAGTATTCTTACCCCTTGACTTATTTCACATTTTATTGTGTTACAGCCTGAATAAAACATTTATCAAAAAAAAAATTCACCCATCAACAAAACTGTGAAAACATGTTTTTCAACATTTTTGCAAATGTATTGAAAATGAAATACAGCTTTATCTAATTTACAAAAATATTCACACCGCTGAGTCAATACGTTGTAAAAGCAGCTTTGGCAGCGATTACAGTTGTGAGTCTTTCTGGGTAAGTCTCTGGGTAAGTTTTCACACCTGGACTGTGCAACATTTGTCCATTATTCTTTTCAAAATTCTTCAAGCTCTGTCAAATTGGTTGTTGATCATTGCTAGACAACCATTTTCAGGTCTTGCTATAGATTTTCTAATAGATTTAAGTCAAAACTGTAACTCAGCCACTCAGGAACATTCACTGTCTTCTTGGTTAGCAACTCCAGTGTAGATTTGGCCTTTGATTTGGTTATTGCCCTGCTGAAAGGTGAATTCATCTCCCAGTGTCCAGTGGAAAACAGACTGAAGCAGGTTTTCCTCTAGGATTTTGCCTGTGCTTAGCTCCATTCCGTTTCTTTTTTATCCTGAAAAACTCCCCAGTCCTTAACAATTACAAGCATACCCATAACATGATGCAGCCACCACTATGCTTCAAAATATGGAGAGTGGTACTCAGTAATATGTTATATTGGATTTGCCCCAAACATAACACTTTGTATTCAGAACAAAAAGTTAATTACTTTGCCACATATTTTAGTGCCTTGTTGTAAACAGGATGCATGTTTTGGAATATTTTTATTCTGTACAGGCGTCCTTCTTGTCCCTCCGTCAATTAGGTTAGTATTGTGAAGTAACTACAATGTTGTTGATCCATCCTCAGTTTTCTCTTATCACAGCCATTAAACTCTATAACTGTTTTAAAGTCACCATTGGCCTTATGGCACAATTGGCCTCATGGTTTCCTTCCTCTCTGGCAACTGAGTTAGGAAAGATGCCTGTATCTTTGCAGTGACTGGGTGATACACCATCGAAAGTGGAATTCTTAACTTCACCATGCTCAAAGTGATATTCAATGTCTGCTTTTTTTTTTTACCCATCTAGTAATAGGTGCCCTTCTTTGCGAAGCATTGGAAAACCTCCCTGGTATTTATGGTTGAATCTGTGGTTGAAATCCACTGCTCGACTGAGGGACCTTACAGATAATTGTATGTGTGGGGTACAGAGATCAGGTAGTCATTCAAAAATCATGTTAAACACAATTATTGCGCCCAAAGTGCGTCCATGCAAACTATTATTTGACTTGTTAAGCACATTTTTACTCCTGAACTTATTTAGGCTTAACATAACAAAGTGGTTGAATACTTATTGACTCAAGACATTTTTTTATAATATGATTTCTTTTTGAAAAACATAATTCCACTTTGACATTATGGGGCATTGTGTGTAGATCAGTGACTCTCTCCATTTTAAATTCAGGCTGTTACACAACAAAATGTGGAGAAAGTCAAGGGGTTTGAATACTTTCTGAAGGCACTGTTGGCTATGTTGTTGCTACAGCGTCTCAAGAGGGACAAACAGTAATATTGCCTATTTTTTATTGTTTTTCAAGCAAAGGTCTTTTAAGGGATTATGCGAGGCACAGACCTTCGCTTCGCCTAGCCGAGTTCTACTAGGAGTAAACCGAACCTAGTATGCGGTTTCCTTTACCATGACACAGTGTGTCGCCATATATAGGACAGAAAATGAAGTGCAACTGGTGGACAATTGAGATGATAAACGGTGGTATACTAGTTATGCATGACATTAGGCCCTGTGTAGCTCAGTTGGTAGAGCATGGCACTTGCAACGCCAGGGTTGTGGGTTCGATTCCCACGGGGGGCCAGTATGAAAATGTACGCACTAACTGTAAGTCGCTCTGGATAAGAGCGTCTGCTAAATGACTTAAATGTAAATTGGTGCTCTGTAAGCCTTCAATTTACGAGGGCTAGCCTGACTGCATGATAAATACGCACTGTACAGATGTCTTTGGCAGGACATCAACATAAGACTTGGCTTAAGCAGAGGTAGACTGTACACAGCCATAGGAGCACCAGGTGTTAGTCAAAGCTATTTTTTGTTGTTGTATTTTACTGTTTATGGTTGGAAGGTAGAGAAGGAAACAGATACAGAGAGTAGGAGCCAAGGCGGGATTCGTAGCCCCGTCACAAGTGGGTAAGTGTGGGGTTTCAGAGTCGGCTACCATTAGACCAGACTGGCACAGTCCAGGCTGTTTCTATTGTGAATGATCCTTCCTCTACGGTGAAGGACGGGAGAATGACAATGTAACTGATGGTAATCACATGTTCAGTGGACCTGCCATTCTTTCCTAACACAATGTGGATTTCCTGATACAAGGCGGCACCACAGTACCAACCACGAACTCCACCCATAATACTGTCCCAGATACAATACACCTTAGAGGTCACAGTTCACAGTAAATCACTGATAAATGAAAGAAAAGAAAGAGATGAAAACATTTACTTGTTAAAGGCCCAGTGCAGTCAAAAATGTGATTTTCCAGTGTTTTATATATATTTCCACACTATGAGGTTGGAATAATACTGTGAAATTGTGAAAATGATGATGATGCCTTTTTAGTGTGAGAGCTGTTTGAAAAGACCCCTTGCAATTTCAGCCTGTTTTGGTGGGACTGAGTTTTGGCCTTCCATGGTGACATGCTGTAATTGAGTTAATAGACCAATAAGAAAGAGTGTTCCAAACCTCTCTGCCAATAAAAGCTAGTTTTCAGTTTTCCCCTCCCCAGTCAAACCACTCCCAGACAGTCCTAGCAAAATTCTTGCTTTGCTCTTTGCTAAAAAGCTATTTTAGTTCCTTTTTGACAATTTTAATTGAAAACAATGACAGTTAGGTTCTTAATTGTTACCCAGAAATGATTTGATATTGAGATAAAAACGGCTGCATTGGACCTTTAAACGAAAATAATGTTAGTGAGGGAAAGAGACCTGTCTTGTGAATAGGAGTTTCTATGGTGGCTCTGGCCATTGTTGGGTTTGGAGTTCAACCCTTCCGAGGTAGTATCAGATCAGATCAGACATGTTCTGGGTCTGGGCTGGTCTGGGCTGGTCTGGTCTGGGCTGGTCTGGTCCACTGAAGAGGCTTTGTCTGTTTCTATCAGCGTCTGGATCATTTCCCCTATAGACCTCTTGTTGCCAGGCAGGGAGACCCGGATATGTGCAGCTTTACATGATCAGGAAAAAAAAGCATTTCTGCAGGTCTTCACTGCATGGTCCCTAGCAGTTCACGTCACAGTTTAGCTTGAAGCAAAAGCATTTGAACAGGTCTTTGTCTATGTGAATTGCTGGAACTGGGAAGGCCTCTCCTGTAGTAAAAGGCTAGGAAGCTAAACATCTGGGCCCGTATTCACAAAGAGTCTCAGAGTAGAGGGCTGATGTAGAATCAGCTTTGAATTTTTGATCATAATGGATAACATTACACGGACAGGGGGAACCTGATGCTGGATCAGCACTCCTTCTCGGAGATGCTTTATGAATAGTGGCCCAGGTCCCTAAAGAATCAGATCATGCTAACAAGGATTATGTGTACTTTCTATTTCCTTGTTCTGTTTAGTTAGTGTGAATCAGAGAAGCCTTTGCGGAAACAGTCCCTTTACAAGCGTTTTAATCAAAAGACGGAAATGTCAGTTTGAACCCTGGCTGTCCAATCGTCCAAAACATTAACAAGCAATCCTCTTTCAAGACTGTTCTTAACTGAGACAGACTCGTCTGGCTAACTCAAGGTTAAATCAATTTAATAAAAATGCTGGAGGTCACAGCTGAACTCACAGACTTGGTGTTGTGTCCCAAATGGCACCCTATTCCCTTTATAGTGCACTACTTTAGACCAGAGCCCTTTGGGGAATATGGTGCAATTTGGGACACACAGCCACAGACCTCCTCTGTCTTAGAGAACCAGCAATGCCTACATCACTCCCGGCTTGGCCCAAAAATAAAAAGCGTTTGAAATAAAACCCACAAACAAAGTTGCAGCTCAAGTGCAGATGTGGGGAAATCTCAAAAGTGAAAAGGTGTTTTGGGACAACCGTTAAAAAGGCTCTCAAATGCTCTCACTTTTGATGTGCTTTGACATCAAAAGTACTAATGCATTTTAGAAACAGAAATCCTCCCCTTTTATAAAGTGTCAGCCAGCCGGCAATCCTCCTGAACATGTTGAGAAGAGTCTGTGACGAACATCTGGTGAACTCTTGTTAACGTTACACAAGTGCACAACACCAAACTGCTACTTTCGTTATAGTATTTTCCCCCATGCTTAACAGCATCTTTATAACGTTTCTATTTTAGGCTTATGTGCCTAAGTGAACTTAATCTGTGTTTTTCTCTTCCAAATCACCACTAAATGAATCATGGGATAGTGGTGTAATATGAGGGGTCTGTATCGCCATGGTGACTGAAGTCTGAAAACAGGAACAGGAAGTTAATGAGAATGACCTCCAACCCCTCAGGATGCCCCCCCACTGATTCCCTGTGAAAGGATGGATTACCATCAGCAACCATTACACTGAGCCGCTGGCACACACACACACATACACACTGTTGACCATGCGATTGGATTGGAAAAGTGAGGAGGCATACGAGGAAGATCCATTTTTTCTTGCCAAAGATAGGCTTTTTATTAGCAGGTGAAGAATTAATATAGCAGGTGACTGTAAAATAAGTTACAAAAACAAATAAACAGGACAATGTACAAAAAGTAGGTCTAATCAACTAAAACGAAAAGCCAGGCTTCAATCATTCTTGTTCCCGGCAGCATCCCAACCTTACCCTATCTGTCTCTCAAACACAGAAATTACAGGGTTTAAATACCAATACCCATCATGCGTCTGACCAATGGGAAGAAGCCCTTTCACATCCTGTTCAATTAACATTCAACAGCATGAATTAACATCTAAACGTCTTCAGATGCTACACACACACGAATCACCTTAAGCACACATATCAATAACAGTGTAACCATGCTTTAGCATAAATACAATCTGGGATATGAACATGTACAATTGAAGTCAGAAGTTTACATCATTTAGCACACACTCTTATCCAGAGTGACTTACAGGAACAATTAGGGTTAAGTGCCTTGCTCAAGGGCACATCAACAGATTTTTCACCTAGTCGGCTCAGGAATTAGAACCAGCAACCTTTCGGTTACTGGCACAACACTCTTAACCACTAAGCTACCTGCTTAGGTTGGAGTCATTAAAACTTGTTTTTCAACCACTCCACAAATTTCTTGTTAACAAACTATAGTTTTGGCAAGTCGGTTAGGACATCTACTTTGTGCATGACACAAGTAATATTTCCAACAATTGTTTACAGACAGATTATTTCACTTATAATTCACTGTATCACAATTCCAGTGGGTCAGAAGTGTACATACACTAAGTTGACTGTGCCTTTAAACAGCTTGGAAAATTCCAGAAAATGATGTCATGGTTTTAGAAGCTTCTGATAGGCTAATTGACATCATTTGAGTCAATTGGAGGTGTACCTGTGGATGTATTTCCAGAACAACAGCAAAGGACCTTGTGAAGATGCTGGAGGAAACAGGTACAAAAGTATCTATATCCACAGTAAAACAAGTCCTATATCGACATAACCAGCAAGGAAGAAGCCACTGCTCCAAAACGCCATAAAAAAGCCAGACTACGGTTTGCAACTGCACATGGGGACAAAGATCGTACTTTTTGGAGAAATGTCCTCTGGTCTGATGAAACAAAAATATAACTGTTTGGCCATAATGACCATCGTTATGTTTGGAGGAAAAATGGGGTGGCTTGCAAGCCGACGAACACCATCCCAACCGTGAAGCACGGGGGTGGCAGCATCATGCTGTGGGGGTGCTTTACTGCAGGAGGGACTGGTGCACTTCACAAAATAGATGGCATCATGAGGAAGGAAAATTATGTGGATATATTGAAGCAACATCTCAAGACATCAGTCAGGAAGTTAAAACTTGGTCCCAAATGGGTCTTCCAAATGGACAATGACCCCAAGCATACTTCCAAAGGTGGCAAAATGGCTTAAGGACAACAAATTCAAGGTATTGGAGTGGCCATCACAAAGCCCTGACCTCAATCCTATAGAAAATGTGTGGGCAGAACTGAAAAAGCATGTGCGTGCAAGGAAGCCTACAAATCTGATTCAGTTACACCAGCTCTGTCAGGAGAAATGGGCCAAAATTCACCCAACTTATTGTGGGAAGCTTGTGGAAGGCTACCCGAAACGTTTGACCCAAGTTAAACAATTTAAAGGCAATGCTACCAAGTACTAATTGAGTGTATGTAAACTTCTGACCCACTGGGAATATGATGAAAGAAATAAAAGCAGAAATAAATCATTTTCTCTACTATTATTCTGACATTTCACATTCTTAAAATAAAGTGGTGAACCTAACTGACCTAAAACAGATAATTTTTACTAGGATTAAATGTCAGGAATTGTGAAAAACTGAGTTTAAATGTATTTGGTTAAGGTGTATGTAAACTTCCGACTTCAACTGTACGTCCACCCGGGATAAGAAACTTCCTCTATCCCCGTACACTGAATAAACCATGCGCTCTTGAACACATCCCATTGCCCGTCAATTCTTTGACCAGGTAATTAACAGATAACCCTCTACAATCAATGAGGAAATACCGGGTAATGACTTACCAAAAGGACATCGCTAACGTCACATTATACAATTAGTAAATATACAGTATGTGCTTATCATAAACCATTAACCGTTTGCAATGTCTGATTATTGATATTGATATACTGTAAGGCATGTCTTTAGGATTATGTGACGGATATCATAGGACGATCGCCACACACACACACACACACTTACACACTTACACACTCACACACAGTTTATTGGTCAGACACTGTGTTCCTATTGTGGCATGGTTGCCTTGACCCGGGCAGAGGAGAGGAGCAGGTGTGTTCTTACTTCATAGCAACTAGACTTGCCGGAGACAAGCAATGAGAAAACTCGGGTACACAGAATCTGGCTTTCTGCGTAATATTGCAAACATGTAACTAACAGAAAACATTATAATTACACTATAAATGCATCTTCTCACAAACTCACATCGATTCTAGACTTTTGTTGAATTGCAGCAAACTTCAAATTGCGAATAGCACTGTGTCATAGTCCTCCTCCACTGATATAACTATCCTTATATAACCAATGCTGACTGAGAACGGGGTTATTTTAAAACCCATTGCAGAGGTGTGAAGCGATTTATTAAGGATCGTATTCACTTAAATAAACAGAGGGCTTCCCAGCAGTGCCCAGCGCTGACAATGGGCATCTGGGGGCATTGGGGCGGAGAGGTGGGGCCTTGGGATGGAGCGGAGGGTCATTGTTCAAAGTTTTGGTAAAGGGTGTATAGTCTCACAGTCTCACTAACCTACTTCCTGTTCTCGCTCTGATCCCTCAGCCTTTTAATAGTTAGTCCCCCATTAATCCCTTTTCCATTTCCCTATTGTAGCGTGCCAGGCCCTTTCCCAGCGAACAAGGTGTGTGTGTGATAGGGGTGGGGGACACTGCTGCCACACCTCTGTCTCCTGAATCCGACACCAACAAGATTCTCAGTAAGGGAGGGAACAGGGACATCCCCTCCCACACAGACACACACACACACACACACACACACACACACACACATACACACACACACACACACACACACAGACACACACACACACACACACACACACACACACATACACACACACACACACACACACACACACACACACACACTTTCCAACAAAAATACAATGGGTCAATCAAGAATCACATCTCAACTCAAGTCAGACATATCTGTCACTCATATCGAGGAACTTCACACCACGCCTCTGGGAAAGGGCCAGGAGTTTCCTGTTTTCCTATTTTCATTTGTACCTTGTAAATGTAGTATGCAATGAATTCAAAAGCTGTTTGAAAAACAATCCTCGGCAATGGATTAGCTTTTGAAATGCATACTTCTGAAGAGCAGGTCAAGTCGTTTGTGTCTTGGCTGTACTTTTCATAGTCCTGATCTTCTTTAGGAGACCAGCAGGGTTCTAGCCTGGTCCCAAATCTGTTTGTGCTCTTGTGTACTCCGTTGCTGTCATTGTCATGACATTGAGTGACAGGGAGTTGGCATAGTAGCACAAACAGACTGGCACTCAGGCTAGCATGATTATGAAGGCTTCTATCTGACTAGCACACTATTGGGATTAGTGTACGTCCCCTATGTAGTGCACTACAGGTCAAAAGCAGTGCACTATATTGGGAATAGGGTGCCATTTGGGATAGAGACTTAGGGTTCACCCAGGGCTACAGATGACATCATGACTTACCTACTACTGTATCATTTCACATTTCATCTATGTTTAGTTACCCTCCAGTTACATCGATGTTACCCTCCAGTGCCATCGTTGTTACCCTCACATCGATGTAACCCTCCAGTTACATCGATGTTACCCTCACATCGATGTTACCCTCCAGTTACATCGATGTTACCCTCACATCGATGTAACCCTCCAGTTACATCGATGTTACCCTCACATCGATGTTACCCTCCAGTTACATCGATGTTACCCTCACATCGATGTTACCCTCCAGTAACATCGATGTTACCCTCACATCGATGTTACCCTCCAGTTACATCGATGTTACCCTCACATCGATGTTACCCTCCAGTTACATCGATGTAACCCTCACATCAATGTTACCCTCCAGTAACATCGATGTTACCCTCACATCGATGTTACCCTCCAGTTACATCGATGTAACCCTCACATCAATGTAACCCTCCAGTTACATCGATGTAACCCTCACATCAATGTTACCCTCCAGTTACATCGATGTTACCCTCACATCGATGTTACCCTCCAGTAACATCGATGTTACCCTCACATCGATGTTACCCTCCAGTTACATGGAGCACTGGGACTCTGTGTGTGTTTATGTGTATGTGTTGTTTGCAGGAGAATATTGCCTTGTGTATTTATTGAGAACTCTCAAAGTGATGACTGTTGGATCTACGGTTCAGGTGTCAGGGTGATGCAACACACACCCTCTATCTCTCTCCCTCCTCTCTCTCCCTCCTCTCTCTCCCTCCTTCTGTATCGCTCTCTCTCTCCCTTCCTCTGTCTCGTTCTCTCTCACTTCATCTCTCTCTCCCTCTGCCTCTCTCTCTCCCTCTCTCTCTCTCGCTCTGCCTCTCTCTCCCTCCTCTCTCTCTCTCTCCCTCCTCTCTCTCTCTCCCTTCCTCTCTCTCTCCCAATCTCTCTCCCTCTGCCTCTCTCCCTCTGCCTCTCTCTCTCTCCCTCCTCTCTCTCCCTCTGCCTCTCTCTCTCTGCCTCCCCCCCCCCCCCTCTTCCCCCCCCTTCTCTCTCTCTCTCTCTCTCTCCCCCTTTCTCCCTCCCTCTCGCTCTCTCTCTCCCCCCTCTCTCTGCATAGCATTCCCTGCGTGCGCCATTCCAGTGGAGATAAAGTTAGCGCTGTGGAAGTGACAATGTGTTGTAGCCAGTGGCCCCACAGTGACGCAACCCAATGATTTTATTATCTGCTCTGGTGTTGGAGGGATGCTAAGCAACGTGAACACACACTATAAATACAACTAACCCCCCTCCCCGATTATCCAGCCCCCTTCCACTCCCCCACTGTCCAGCTCCCTCCCACTCCCCCCACTGTCCAGCCCCCTACCACTAGCCCACTGTCCAGCCCCCTCCCACTCCCCCACTGTACACTCCCCTACTGTCCACTCCTCTCCCATTCCTCCACTGTCCAGCCCCCTCCCACCCCCCCACTGTCCAGCCCCCTCCAACCCCCCCACTGTCCAGCCCCCTCCCCTACTGTCCAGCCCCCCCTCCCCACTGTCCAGCCCCCTCCCACCCCCCCACTGTCCAGCCTCCTCCCACTCCCCACTGTCCAGCCCCCTCCCACCCCCCACTGTCCAGCCTCCTCCCCCTCCCCCACTGTCTAGCCCCCTCCAACCCCCCTACTGTCCAGCCCCCCCTCCCCACTGTCCAGCCCCCTCCCCCACTGTCCAGCCCCCTCCCACTCCCCCACTGTCCAGCCCCTCCTGCTTCCCCATTAGCCAGCCCCCTCCCACTACCCAAACATGACTTACAAATACAAAACCTAGAAAGTAAAGTAAAATGTCTGTTAGATACTGACGTTTTTGTTAAAGGGATATCCCAAAAACATGTAATTTCACTGGTTGATTGATTGATTGATGATTGGCACATTGATTTAACGTCTTAAGTTTAATGGCACAAATATTCCAAATATATGTCAATGGATATGTCATAAATAGCATGAAAATAAAACTTAACCAGGGTACAATGCTATATTTGTTAACAATTTTCAATGAAACCACAACTTGCTTAGCCACAGCTCTGGTCTAACAATGAAAAACGGCACAACATGTAATCAATATTATGCATACTAGGCAGTTACAAAGGTATATTGTATTGTTATTTAAAATGATGTGCACTGTTTTTAAAAGAAGCATAAAAAGCGGTGCATATCAAATTTGGGATATACATTGACTTCATTAGGCAATCACTTCCTACAAGTTCACTATACATAGTCATTGAGGGAGCTTTGACAGTGAAAAGTCAGCTAGTCTACCACATATCTAAAACATAACATTAAAGTACCTATTAAATGTTCACTTGAAACATCAACAGAGCAGCAGTAGAGTCACAGACACATCACGTGACGTGCATGAGTAGAGTAGAATGGAGAATCATGGTCCACCGTGTAACTATCCTTTCTGCTCCAAGATGAAGTTTCCCCTATGTACAGATCTAGGATCGGCTTCAACTCCCCCAATCCTAACCTTAACCATTAGTGAGCAAAATGCAAAAATGACTCAAGATCAGAATCTATGGGCAACTTCCCCCTACTTCATCCTTCCTTTCCAATAACTCATCTGTGGATACTCCATTCTTTATCTCCACGATCTTGATCCTGGTCTTCTCAAATGTCCAGGGAGAACAAACCACCAGAATTTCAGATAGGATCTCAGCTCAGAACAACTAGTCTTTCTAGCAGGGGTTGGAACTGGTTCAGGGAACAGAACAGAAAACCTGAAAATAATGTCATTTTTCAAGGAACAGAAAAGGAACCGGGAACGAAAGGGATCCATACTGTTCCGGAACAGAACCGTTATTTTAAAAGCATGGGAACCGGTTAATAATGTTATTTTACGTTCCAGGCATTTTTTTCTAGTCCCTCAAAAAAAACGCAACAAAGCACCTATGCAAAGCCCTCACTCTGTCACTCAGAAACGTATACAAGTGTCTGCCTGCAAGCTGAACATCCTTGACAGTGTGTGTGCGTGTTTAGGCTACCTGCCCCTCCCCCCTCCGAAGCATAGTCTACTGTACTGACGTTACAAGTGTGATTCAGAAGATAGGGAGAGAGATTTGTAATTAGCTAAAGAAGAATGGATTCACTTTTTCAATGCTAGTTAAGGATACAAAAGGCCTAGTTATCACGTTTCACGTTGGATTTATTAACTACAAAAAGCTAAGACGTGTTTTTAATTCTGTTGCCGCTCTGCACACACAAGATTGTTAGCTAGCTAGCTCAAAGGACATTCAAAGTTCCTCCATAGAAGCCGCTCCTCATAGGTATAATTCTGTAGACCTAATTCAGATAATGCATGTCATAACAAGATGCCCAGCACTTCAAGCCTCCTCCTCAACCCTCTGTCGCTCTCTACCCACCCACAATATTTCAGTCGCATCTTGTACCACTTGTCTGTCCATCAGGCATGTAAACAACTAGCTTGCCTGCTCTATCCGCACTGATTGGTGAAGTCATTTAATGAGCTAATTGTAAAAAAACAGTTGATTTCACAGGTTAAAAAAGGAACAGAAAGGAACAAATATAAACCAGTACTTTTTTTGAGTTCAAACCGGTTCAGAACTTTTTTTTGCTGGTCGGAACAGTGGAACGGAATGAAAAGAATAGTGGTTCTGTTTATAACTAAACTTTTGGAAATTCATTTAGGTTCCAACCCCTGCTTTCTAGGCATCTAGTCCTTCCAGATAGGATCTCACCTACAAAACAGCTAGATTGTCTAGCCAATTCTAGTCCTTCCAGATAGGATCTCACCTACAAAACAGCTAGATTGTCTAGCCAATTCTAGTCCTTCCAGATAGGATCTCACCTACAAAACAGCTAGATTGTCTAGCCAATTCTAGTCCTTCCAGATAGGATCTCACCTACAAAACAGCTAGATTGTCTAGCCAATTCTAGTCCTTCCAGATAGGATCTCACCTACAAAACAGCTAGATTGTCTAGCCAATTCTAGTCCTTCCAGATAGGATCTCACCTACAAAACAGCTAGATTGTCTAGCCAATTCTAGTCCTTCCAGATAGGATCTCACCTACAAAACAGCTAGATTGTCTAGCCAATTCTAGTCCTTCCAGATAGGATCTCACCTACAAAACAGCTAGATTGTCTAGCCAATTCTAGTCCTTCCAGATAGGATCTCACCTACAAAACAGCTAGATTGTCTAGCCAATTCTAGTCCTTCCAGATAGGATCTCACCTACAAAACAGCTAGATTGTCTAGCCAATTCTAGTCCTTCCAGATAGGATCTCACCTACAAAACAGCTAGATTGTCTAGCCAATTCTAGTCCTTCCAGATAGGATCTCACCTACAAAACAGCTAGATTGTCTAGCCAATTCTAGTCCTTCCAGATAGGATCTCACCTACAAAACAGCTAGATTGTCTAGCCAATTCTAGTCCTTCAGCTAAGCATTTGTTTTTGACAATGTGTGAGTCCTTCATACCCAACCACCTCAGATATCCCTCATCTCTCTCCAGTCTCTTGTCATTCGATACCTTTTTGTTCAAACTTCAAATTGTTCAATTTAACAGTCCAACTGTCCAAGTCTTCCCCTCAGGCCACACAGGCACCTTGACTTCAAATTGTTCAAACTTCCATTTAACAGTCCCTCTCTTCCCTCAGAACTCAGACCACGCAGAGTCCATGGTTGGCCATGAGGGCCGTCTGACTCTCCCTCCTCCAGTCCTTCTTCCTCCCCAGCCGGACCCTCCAGCAGACAGCACTGGACCCCAGGAGGGCCAGCCCGGCCGACAGCAGAACCAGCCCCAGCACCGAGATGGTGGAGCCGTGGGAGTTGAACGTGTACGCCACGGCTGTTACCACAATACCGGCGATAAGGACCACCACGCCAAACGGCACGGTGCACCGGTAGCACGACATCTCCGCCCCGCCGGTGGCCGCTGTCAACTGCACCTCGTTGATTAACGGGACGGTCGTCACAACAACGCTACGGTCCTTCTTGTTGTTGTTGTTGTTGTTGTTGGATTTCTCTGTCGTGACTTTCTCAGAGGTTGATGTGGGCATTTTCATGGTGCTTTTGGGGACTTTCGGTGCGTTTTTGCTGATGGGGTCTTCTGGAATAGAGATTTTGCTGGCTAGGAAAAGGTGGGCCATCTTGACTTTCAGTGGTCAACCTGTTGAGTTTGTCAATCTGTGTGGCCTACAGAGAGAGAAAAGTTAATTTTAGTCATATTGAAATCAAAACAGAGAACCCAGATTACGCTTTATGAAACAGCACTACAATAAAGGATGTCAACAGAGCACAATTGACTGAATTGAAGCCTGTGCTCATTGAAATGAACTAAGATCTCTGTGCAGGGCCGGCCCGCCCATTAGGCAGGATTAGGAGGCCACCTATAGTGGCAGATTGACAAGGGTGGCATTTTCCGAGCTAAACTGACCAAGACGCACCTCCAACAATACATAAAACGTCACATAATTACAGTGCATTCAGAAAGTATTCAGACCCCTTCCCTTTTCCCGCTCTTGGCATGTTTTTAGATTTATCCAAAGAATTTGACACAGTTGATCATGAAATATTACTTTCTAAATTGAATGATTATGTTTTTCATGATTATACATATAATTGGTTATGTTTATGATAGAGAACAATTTGTTTATGCAAACATCTGTGCATCTGCAAGGGCCAAGATATCCTGTGGCGTCCCACAGGGTTCGATAATTTGACCTTTATTAGTCCTAATCTATATTAATGACCTTGCTGCTGTGTCTTCTACTGTACTTCCCATTCTCTTTGCTGATTATACCAATTTGATTTTATCAAACAATCATTTTGATTCACCAATTAATGAAGCCAACTCAGGCATGGCCACATTTTCTGAATGGTTCCAGATAAACAAATTATCTTTAAATGTTTAAAAAATCCAACTTCATTGTAGTACTAGTAAGAATAAAAAATATTGTTAAAAAAAAAAGAGCCAGAATCTCAATTGGTGGTCACATCCACTAGATTCCTTTGGGTTCTAATTAATGAAAAGTTATCATATTCAATTTGTCTGCAGCAAAGTGATTAAATCGGTTGGTATCATCAGAAAGATTAGTGCTTTGGTTCATCAGGCTTGCTTCCTAACTTTATACTATAGCTTAAAAAAAAAATATATATATATCTTTGGTGCAAACAAATTAAACTTAAATTAAACTTAAACAGTACAGTAAAGAAAAGTAAAGTATAGTACAGTACAGTACAATAGTACAGCACAGTAGAGTATAGTACAGTATAATGTACTGTATTGTACCGTACTTTACTCTAATGTACTCTACTCAAGACGTATTTTCAACTTTCATTCAGAACCTAAAATGAACCTAACTTCACTGTCTGGAAAAATATGTATTTTAGATGTCTTTTCAACGTAATTTTGCTTACTGGGACTATTGTAGTTTTGCGGGGTATAGGAGGGCGTCAATCTTTTTTGTCTTCCCTAGGGCGGCAGAATGGCCAGGATCGGGCCTGTCTCTGTGCCTATGCATAGCCTATGCACTGGCAGTAATATTTCCTCCGGATGCATCGTTGGCAGTTGAATTTGAGGCCTCTACAACAAGCAACATAACTGTCAAATTCCCCGGAGAACGTCGGGCAACGTTAGCAGACCTCCGTGAAACCAGAGCCGGCCAATTTCATAAACACTCTGCTCTAATGATGAAATAGAATATGTTAAAAGCTATTAAAACAGCTATGACGTAGCATATGTCATCAACACTTTACATCTCTGTCGATGTCCACTGGGATGCGATGCAATATTTCGAAGTCTAGGCTGTTGCTCGAGCACGCGCGTTATGGAGATTCTTTTTTTGTCGATAAAAAATAATCTCTTTATCCACATTTAGATGCCGACTGTTTCCATATTTAACACATAACCCATGCACATATTGTAGTTTCAGCGATATGATATTCAATGAAAGCAATAACTGTGAATTTCACAATTAAAGTCAAAGAAATCAGTTAAACTTACTGTATTCTGGACCTCTTTTCATTCTCTGACGTTCTTCAGTGCGTCTTTGGGGTAACGGAATGCAACCATCAGCCTATTCACTCTCATCTCGTTCTTGAAGTTGTCTGTCATGTCATCTGTTCGTTTTTTGACCATTATTAGTTCATTTTTTCTCCAAATACAGATATAATATACGACTCCCCTGTTTACCTTTCACACGAGCGCATGGAAATGTGTTATATGCGCAGGGTTCTTTCCCAGAATTAGATAAATTATATAGCCTTTTATTTCACTCACTTCTAATCTCTCAATACGCTGTCCATTTATCGTGCAGGCAGCGGATGTTCTAAACGAGCGCAGTCATGTCTAGAAAGCTGTGGCTCTTTGCCATGATCTGGTCTACATCGTCTTGGAGAATCATGCAGGGGGATATCAATAGCTAAAGAGGGGAGTGGCTGTGAGACACGACTCTCCTCTCCCCCTCACCTAGTGAACGAGCAAGGAAACTTTTAACCCTTCCCACTCGGAAGACAGGGACACACTTGAACTGATATACCGCTAAGTCTATTATTATTGATTTCAAGTTATATACAGCAAACGCAATTTCAATGTGTTTGTGACCCATAGCATCACATCTTATTCTGTATTCAAACAACAATTACGTTCTTCTTTATTGTTTTACCAGTAGTGTATATCACATAACAGCAACAATTAAATTATGTCTACTGTTGTGATATAATGCGTTGTCTTATCCATGTTGTTCATTTCTACTTGTGTTTCAAGGTGTCAAGACTCACCAATGGCACTGCCTATGCTTTGTATGCAAACTAAGGTATGTCCTTTACGCTATGTTTGTATAGGGGCTGGTAACCCTAGCATGTAATGGCTCTGTGTGTGTGTGAGTGTGCGCATGTGTCTGTGTTTAAGTAATGGCTCGGTATTATTTTAACCCCTTGTTTCGGGGTCTGGTTCTCAGACACATGGGGAGTAGTCCTGACTGCTTTCCTTCCTGGACTCACTGCTTTCCTAACTGACACTCAATATTTCCACACAGGGATGCAACAAACTCTTACCCTCCATTGTTGCACAATGTCATTGCACCATTGCTCCACTGACTTACTGTATAATGTCAAGTATGGCCTGCAACGTTGGAGATTTGCCTGCAGTTGCAGTCATTTGTAAGTGACTAGTGCACTGTGGAAGAAAATAGCATTCAGTCATTGCCGTGTCACTCTGACTCCGAATTCCCATACTTTTTTATTTTTTACATTTACACAAACTATTGATAAAGTTACAGTTATAAACATTGTGGGACAGTTTCCCCGGGGCCAGAGGAAGCCTATTCCTTGACTAAAGCACTTTCAGTTGGATACTCTCCAATGAGGACACTTTAAGTCAATGACTAAATGCTATTTTCTTCCACATTGCATTAGTCACTTACAAATGACTGCAATAATACCAAGCCATTACTTAAACACAGACACACACACACAGACACACACACATACACACACACACACACACACACACACACACACACACACACACACACACACACACACACACACACACACACACACACACACACTGGCTTTGGCTTTGACATCTGCTGAGAGTTAGTCAGGTTCAACAGTCTGTTGGTCTGTTTACTGTCTTTACACTGCTGCACAGGAGGTTGATTGGGGGAAAATGTGCTCGTGGTAATGGCTGGAGCAGAATCAGTGGAATGGTATCAAATACATCAAAACACATGGTTTCCAGGTGTTTGATGCCAAATTCCATTTGCATCGTTCCGGCCATTATTATGAGCCGTTCCCCCTCAGCAGCCTCCACTGCGCCTGCTGTCTGTCTATAGTCCATTTAGAGAGGGATACTCAAGTCTAAGGCTGCATCCCAAATGGCACCCTATTCCTTACATAGTGCACTACTTAAGACCAAAGCCCTATGGGCCCTGGTCAAAAGTAGTGCACTACATTGGGAATAGGGTGCCCAGTCTCCTGAGTGGCGCAGTGGTCTAAGGCACTGCATCGCAGTGCTAACTGTGCCACTAGAGATCCTGGTTCGAATCCAGGCTCTGTCGCAGCCGGCCGCGACCGGGAGACTCATGGGCGGCGCACAATTGGCCCAGCGTCGTCCAGGGTAGGGGAGGGAATGGCCGGCAGGGATGTAGCTCAGTTGATAGAGCATGGCGTTTGCAACGCCAGGGTTGTGGGTTCGATTCCCACGGGGGGCCAGTATAAAAAAATATGTATTCACTAACTGTAAGTCGCTCTGGATAAGAGCGTCTGCTAAATGACTAAAAATGTAAATGTAAAAATTTGGCACGGAACCTAAATTGAATTAAACATGATCCCTGAATCCTCATGTCTCTGTGGTGGTCTAATGAATGTTGTAAATAATGTGAATGTGTTTAGGTGTAGATGATTTGTCAGACAGGAACACAGTGGGAGTCATGGGCTCTGTCTGCAATGGCACTCCATTTCCTTTATAGTGCACTATTTTTGACCAGGGCCTTTTATGTCTCAAAGGTAGTGCGCTATGTAGAGGAATTGGGTGTCTTTTGGGATGGAACCATGGTAAAGAAAACACAGGTGTGTTTTGTGTTTTTGGATGATATGGGATTGTGTGAATGATTTTGGCTTAGTGTTGTATCATACATTGTGTTTGTGTTTGTATTGTAATGTCTGAGCTCCAGCCAGGCACATCTGTGATATTCTAAACAGACCCAGGACCTGCCTGTGGAGATAGGACCATCAGGGCCCAGTGGGGGGCAACTCTCCCCACAGAGCTCAGGCCCTGCCTGGGGTCCACTCACATAGATGCCCCCCTACACTCTCCTTTGATCCAGGGCAGGAGTCCCACTGCTGGGGTCTCTCCCCCACAGCCTGGCCCTGTCGTGGGCCCTGAGAGAGGAAAATCAAATCAAATCAAATTTTATTGGTCACATACACATATTTAGCAGATGTTATTGCGGGTGTAGCGAAATGTTTCTAGCTCCAACAGTGCAGTAGTATCTAACAATTCACAACAATACACACAATACACACAAATCTAAAGGTAAAATAATGGAATTAAGAAATATATAAATATTAGGACGAGCAATGTCGGAGTGGCATAGACTAAGATACAGTAGAATAGAATACAGTATATACAGTTGATTCGAATACAGTATCGCACACGCTTTTTCAGTTATGCCCACACATTTTCTATAGGATTGAGGTCAGGGCTTTGTGATGGCCACTCCAATACCTTGACTTTGTTGTCCTTAAGCCATTTTGCCACAACTTTGGAAGTATGCTTGGGGTCATTGTCCGTTTGGAAGACCCATTTGCGACCAAGCTTTAACTTCCTGACTGATGTCTTGAGATGTTGCTTCAATATATCCACATCATTTTCCTTCCTGATGATGCCATCTATTTTGTGAAGTGCACCAGTCCCTCCTGCAGCAAAGCACCCCCACAGCATGATGCTGCCACCCCCGTGCTTCACGGTTTGGATGGTGTTCTTCGGCTTGCAAGCACCCCCTTTTTCCTCCAAACATAACGATGGTCATTATGGCCAAACAGTTATATTTTAGTTTCATCAGACCAGAGGACATTTCTCCAAAAAGTACGATCTTTGTCCCCATGTGCAGTTGCAAACCGTAGTCTGGCTTTTTTATGGCGGTTTTGGAGCAGTGGCTTCTTCCTTGCTGAGCAGCCTTTCAGGTTATGTCGATATAGGACTCGTTTTACTGTGGATATAGATACTTTTGTACCTGTATCCTCCAGCATTTTCACAAGGTCCTTTGCTGTTGTCCTGGGATTGATTTGCACTTTTCGCACCAAAGTACGTTCATCCCTAGGAGACAGAACGCGTCTCCTTCCTGAGCGGTATGATAGCTGCGTGGTCCCATGGTGTTTATATTTGCGTACTATTGTTTGTACAGATGAACGTGGTACCTTCAGGCGTTTGGAAATTGCTCCCAAGGATGAACCAGACTTGTGGAGGTCTACAATTTTTTTTCTGAGGTCTTGGCTGATTTCTTTTGATTTTCCCATCATGTCAAGCAAAGAGGCACTGAGTATGAAGGTAGGCCTTGAAATACATCCATAGGTACACCTCCAATTGACTCAAATGATGTCAATTAGCCTATCAGAAGCTTCTAAAGCCATGACATCATTTTCTGGAATTTTCCAAGCTGTTTAAAGGCACAGTCAACTTAGTGTATGTAAACGTCTGACCCACTGGAATTGTGATACAGTGAATTATAAGTGAAATAATCTGTCTGTAAACAATTGTTGGAAAAATTACTTGTGTCATGCACAAAGTAGATGTCCTAATTGACTTGCCAAAACTATAGTTTGTAAACAAGAAATGTGTGGAGTGGTTGAAAAACAAGTTTTAATGACTCCAACCTAAGTGTATGTAAACTTCCGACTTCAACTGTACATATGAGATGAGTAAAGCAAAAATATGTAAACATTATTTATTAAAGTGGCTAGTGTTCCATTATTAAAGTGGCCTGTGATTCCAAGTCTATGTATATAGGGCAGCAGCCTCTAAGGTGCAGGGTTGCGTAACCGGGAGGAAGCCGCCTAGTGATGGATATTTAACAGTCTGATGGCCTTGAGATAGAAGCTGTTTTTCAGTATCTCGGTCCCAGCTTTGATGCAGCTGTACTGGCCTCGCCTTCTGGATGATAGCGGGGTGAACAGGCCATGGCTCGGGTGGTTGTTGTCCTTGATTATCTTTTTGGCCTTCCTGTGACATCGGGTGCTGTAGATGTCCTGGAGAGCAGGCAGTGTGCCCCCGGTGTTGTGTTGGGCAGACTGTACCACCCTCTCGAGAGCCCTGCGGTTGCGGGCGGTGCAGTTGCCGTACCAGGCGGTGATACAGCCCGACAGGATGCTCTCAATTGTGCATCTGTAAAGGTTTGTGAGGGTTTTAGGTGCCAAGCCAAATTTCGTCAGCCTCCTGAGGTTGAAGAGGAGTTGTTGCGCCTTCTTCACCAAACTGTCTGTGTGGGTGGACCATTTCATATCGTCAGTGATGTGTACACCGAGGAACTTTAAGCCTTCCACCTTCTCCACTGCGGTCTCGTCGATGTGGATAGGCGGGTGCTCCCTCTGCTGTTTCCTGAAGTCCACGATCAGCTCCTTTGTTTTGTTGACGTTGAGTGAGAGGTTATTTTCCTGTAACCACTCTCCCAGGGCAGAGGCAGCCTGTCTGGGGCTGTGGTTCCTTTGGAGGATGATGCAAGCCCACTTAGCTGGACAACATCGGCCTATAATATATCAATATGAAACTGCACGTATTGAGGTCAGAGGTTGGTCCACCTATTCTCATCTCAGGGGTTCAGATTACCAGAGATTTCCTCCAAGATGTCCAAAAGATAAATGATATACAAACAAGAACTGAAGGGCTCTATGGTTCCACTACATTGCAGCAGCTGCTTTCTATTGACAGTGAACGTATTGAGCAATTTGTAGGAAGTTTACCAATATTCAGTTAGTTTGAATGATCCTCTGGGTATTAGCTCAGAGAGAGCCACAAAAACAAGCTGCCATGAATCTAATTTACAGTATATTCATAACAACAGACAGACGGAGGTCCTCAGGAATTAAAGTGGTTTTAATTTACTCGACTCAAGCTTCCTCGCATATTTCCCAAAATAATTGTTCTAATTTGAAGTGGAGTGCAGCTCTCGAAACCCATAGACCTGAGATGGGATGTTAAATGAATGCACACGGGGGGTATCACAAATGGCACTCTATTCTGTACATAGTGCACTACTTTTGACTAGACCCCATATGAGGCCTGGTCAAAAGTAGTGCCCTATAAATAATACCATGCCATTTGGGACTGAACTGGGATGTTAAATGAATGCACACAGATTGATTTTCCTTCCCTGTCTAGTGTAGAGAAATGGGGGAGATACTAACTAGAGGAATGTACGCTAAATCATTATTAGGATCATCACCATTCGTTTATCAGGGGATGAGGAGGGATGTATCTTCTGTAGTCATACCACAGCATCTCACTAAGATCAGTGGAGTGCTTATCTTATAAAAAATATATTGTTAAATACATGGCTGTTATGGAGATAAATTACTGTCTATCATTTCAGAAAAGCTGTAACTATGACTGTGTTTTAGATGTATTGTAACTGTTATCCAGTCCTGTTATAAGATAGCATTCACTTTCAGCAAACATTTTCAATAGGTAAGATGTAAATTAAAGGAACATCTTTTTGCTCTCAGAACAGCCTCAATTCGTTGGGACATGGACTCTACAAGGTGTTGAAAGCGTTCCACAGGGCCCATGTTGACTCCAATGCTTCCCACAGTTGTGTCAAGTTGGCTGGATATCCTTTGGGTGGTGGACCATTCTTGATACACACAGGAAACTGTTGAGCATGAAAAACCCAGCAGAGTTGCAGTTCTTGACACAAACCGTTGCCCCTGGCACCTACTACCATACCCCGTTTAAAGGCACTTAAATAATTTGTCTTGCCCATTACACCTCTGAATGGCACACATACACAATCCACGTCTCAATTGTCTCAACGCTTAAAAATCCTTCTTTAACCTGTCTCCTCCCCTTCATCTACACTGATTGAAGTGGATTTAACAAGTGACATCAATAAGGGATCGTAGCTTTCACCTGGATTCACCTGGTCAGCCTATGTCATGGAAAGAGCAGGTGTTCATAATGTTTTGTACACTCAGTGTATATAGGCACACAGGTGACCAGGAATGCACAGCAAGAGATGGAAGAGGAAGCTCTCCTTTTTTCTGGTTCATATCAAAGTTAATCTATTATATTGACAAAATAGTCGAGTGAACGCTCTAAAAATTGAAATTTAGTGCATGTCCTCAAAGATGGAGGGCAGGCGGGAGGAGGAGGGGAGATCTGGTGGGACCATTCTAGCCAATGAGAGGGCAGATACGTGCGTGAACAACAGAAACAACTCCGATATACAGATGTTTTTTTTCAAAGTTGCCGAAATGCCACATGCATCCACTTATATGAGTGCATTTGTGACAACCTAACCATTACGACATTTCTATTAGATCAAATAAGCCTCATGTAGCAAATTGGCAATTGGCAATTTTTTGTTGACCAAATTCACCTCCATACAAATATTCCTCACTTCGTGGTCTTATTTTCGTGGTAAGATTCTGGGCGGAGTAAACCCTCTCACTTTGCCTCTTCCTTTCTGTTCATATACAGTCAATGGGAAAGCCACCCCTTATGCAGACCGGAACTGTGACCATTTTCTTCAATGGTAAACGGCCTGAAGTGGACATCTTAATATATCCACCATCTTTGTCACAGCCATGATTGACTATGAACTAAGATTTTCGTTTGGAAAGCGGTTTATTTCTAAACTTTTACACAGTGGCTACCAGGAACTCTTGACTAAGTTAGGCACAACAGACAAGGAACATGTTATGGAGATAAATGTGCTGTCTATCATTTCAGCAAACCTGTAACACCGACCATGTTTCAGAAGTATCAGAATTTTTCCAATCCTGTTATAAATTACGTTTGCATTCATTTTCTGCAAACTTTTTTTCCAAAGGTAAGTTGTAAATGTTTCATGGAGCAGTTTTTGCCTGATAGAAATGTTAGGTAAACGTTTTTGCCTGTGTCCCAAATGGCACTGTTTTCCCTATATAGTCAGTGCACTACTTTTGACCTGTGCCTATCTGATCCGGTCAAAAGTAATGCACTATTTAAGGAAAAGGGTGCCATTTGGGATACATCCAGTGTGTGGTCTGGTCTGGGTAGGGGTCTACCTCCGTTCACTGGCTTCTCTTTGGCATAGTAACCTTTGACCCTGAACTCATTCCTGTCTGTTCTCCGGGACTCATGGTATAGGCAGGAAATTAGGTAATCCCTGGTTACCGTGGTGGAATCCCAATGGAAACTGTGAATTATAGGGACGTTTCCTCCGCTGTC
>NW_028159688.1:30000-35147 GCF_964263955.1 Coregonus lavaretus | reverse complement strand
AGAGCACGGCGCTTGTAACGCCAAGGTAGTGGGTTCGATCCCCGGGACCACCCATATACAAAAATGTATGCACGCATGACTGTAAGTCGCTTTGGATAAAAGCGTCTGCTAAATGGCATATTATAAGTGAGCCACCTGGGCCATTAACTCTGAACGGTTAGGAAAGGGTTAAGATTTTGAGATTAAAACAAAAACAAAAAAACCAAAAAACTTTCTATCCCTGGATTTGAACTTGCAACCTTTGGAATCAGAGGCAGATGCATAAGCCCCTCCACAATGCCCTAGCAAATACAAAACCTACAGCTCACCGTTGCCCCCTAGTGGCCGGTTTCCACGTCATCTTCCGACGTCCTCAGACATGGATGGACGTGGAATACTGACCTGGATCACGGGTCAACTGGCTGCACATTCACACCCCCCCCCCCCCCCGCTCAGACCATTATTGATCCTAATTGATCGCTACAACATTGTTACAGGCTACATCATGATGATTGTTCCTGTGTGTGTGTGTGTGTGTGTCTGTGTGTGTGTCTGTGTGTGTGTGTCTGTGTGTGTGTGTGTGTGGTGTGTTTGTGTGTGTCTGTGTGTGTGTGTGTGTGTGTGTGTCTGTGTGTGTGTTTGTGTGTCTGTCTGTGTGTCTGTCTGTGTGTGTGTGTGTGTGTGTGTGTGTCTGTGTGTGTGTGTGTGTGTGTGTGTGTGTCTGTGTGTGTGTGTGTGTGTGTGTGTCTGTGTGTGTGTGTGTGTCTGTGTGTGTGTCTGTGTGTGTGTGTGTGTGTGTGTGTGTATGCGTGTGTGTGTGTGTGTGTGTCTGTGTGTGTGTGTCTGTGTGTGTGTGTGTGTGTCGTGTGTGTGTGTGTGTGTGTGTGTGTCTGTGTGTGTGTGTCTGTGTGTGTGTGTGTGTATGTGTGTGTGTGTGTGTGTGTGTCTGTGTGTGTGTGTCTGTGTGTGTGTGTGTGTGTATCTGTGTGTGTGTGTGTGTGTGTGTGTGTGTGTGTGTGTGTCTGTGTGTGTGTGTGTGTATCTGTCTGTGTGTATGTGTCTCTGTGTGTGTGTGTGTGTGTGTGTGTGTGTGTGTCTGTCTGTGTGTGTGTGTCTGCGTGTGTGTGTGTGTGTGTGTGTCTGTGTGTGTGTGTGTGTGTGTTCTCTGTCTAAACCTCTAAAACCATCCCAGCGTCCAGACGCTCCAACGGTTAGCGTCAGTTATCAGACAGAAAAAGAGGACATCACCCTCACACTACAGACGTAATGACTATTGACAGGACAGACAAGTCAGTCGGTGGTGGTGACAGATACACAACCAAAAAATCAATAGTGTATTTTTCAACTCTGAAAAAGTGCATCAGTGAAAATATCAGTCCCGCCGTACCGGTGTTAAAATAACACTTTTGAAAAGTGTCGCGGCGCTCTCCCCCCCCCTCAATTTAACGCTGTAAGCGTTGAAAATAACTGGATTGTGGTGTTTTGTAAAACTCTACTGCAGAGCAACAACTGACAGTTAAAAACACCACAGTTGATTTAGAGTAAAACTGGACTCCTCGCTTCGCTAGTGCTCACTCTGTTCAACTTTCTCAGTGTGAGACATTATCACCTGTAGTTTTACAGTAAATCATTTTTTTTGGGGGGGGTGTTTTAACACCGTATTCTGATAAAAGTCCTAATTTGCATATTTCCCAGGGTGCCTTTTTCTTTTTGAGTAAATTGTAGAGTTTAAACCTCCCCCCATGGGCTGTAATTCGTTAGTGACAAAGACGTGGATCTTTCTTACCTTTTTTAAAGGCCTGTGGGCTTTCACCAAGTGAGTTCCTGGGCGAATGTTATCATTGTTAAATTAAACTACGACAACACATGACATACAGTACATCAGAAGGTCTTACTTATTGGCCTGGTTGATGGCCTTGTTTTACCCTGACACAGTTGTGTTAGGAAACTCCTTGTTGCATTCAGAATGACTTTCAGGGTTAGCAGACTTCATAAAAAAAAAAAACCCTACCTAAACCATTTAAACCGGAACAACCATTTCAGGAACAGGTGCAATAAATCGAACTAACTGAACGGATTAGTTTAGGAAACATGTATGTTCTTTATCTTTGTGTAGCATCAGATTAATCAATCAATGGACATGAAAAAACACGTCTATATTAAAAACAATCAGACAAAACCAACCTGCAGTAGAGCATGCTGGGAAATATAATGATGATGGTTGTAGTGGTTATTTTTAAACCACTCCGAGTGTTCATTTCACTCTTACAGAGTGAATTTAACTCCTGAATCAACACTAGAAATGTTACATTGAAAAATAAGTACTGGCCAATTTGCTGTGTAGTCAGTCTGAGTCGCATCAATCATCAGTCTGTCTGGGTCCGATGTAAAACTATCTACACTGCTGACAGGGGGATAAAACTTCTAGACCTCTCTATTCCTCTCCTCTCCTCCTCTCCTCTCCTCTCCCTCTCCTCTCCTCTCCTCTCCTCTCCTCTCCTCTCCTCTCCTCTCCTCTCCTCTCCTCTCCTCTCCTCTCCTCTCCTCTCCTCTCCTCTCCTCTCCTCTCCTCTCCTCTCTCTCTCTCTCTCTCTCTTCCTCTTCCTCTCTTCCTCTTGAATCCAAGCTCTGATCCCTTATTGATGTCACTTGTTAAATCCACTTCAATCAGTGTAGATGAAGGGGAGGAGACAGGTTAAAGAAGGATTTTCAAGCCTTGAGACAATTGAGCCATGGCTTGTGTATGTGTGCCATTCAGAGGGTGAATGGGCAAGACAAAAGATTGAAGTGCCTTTGAACGGGGTATGGTAGTAGGTGCCAGGCGCACCGGTTTGTGTCAAGAACTGCAACGCTGCTGGGTTTTTCACGCTCAACAGTTTCCCGTGTGTGTCAAGACTGGTTCACCACCCAAAGCACATCCAGCCAACTTGACACAGATGTGGACCAGCATCCCTGTAGATCAGTCATTCATCTGTAGGTCAGTCAGTCGTCTGTAACTCAGTCAGTTGTCTGTAGGTCTGTCAGTCGTATGTAGGTCTGTCAGTCATCTTTAGGTCTGTCAGTTGTCTGTAGGTCAGTCAGTCATCTGTAGGTATGTCAGTCATCTGTAACTCAGTCAGTTGTCTATAGGTCTGTCAGTTGTCTGTATGTCTGTCAGTCGTCTGTAGGTCTGTCAGTTGTCTGTAGGTCTGTCAGTCATCTGTAGGTCTGTCAGTTGTCTGTAGGTCTGTCAGTCATCTGTAGGTCTGTCAGTTGTCTGTAGGTCTGTCAGTTGTCTGTAGGTCTGTCAGTTGTCTGTAGGTCTGTCAGTTGTCTGTATGTCAGTCAGTTGTCTGTAGGTCAGTCAGTTGTCTGTAGGTCTGTCAGTTGTCTGTAGGTAAGTCAGTCGTCTGTAGGTCAGTCAGTTGTCTGTAGGTCAGTCAGTTGTCTGTAGGTCAGTCAGTTGTCTGTAGGTCAGTCAGTCATCTGTAGGTCTGTCAGTCATCTGTAGGTCTGTCAGTTGTCTGTAGGTCTGTCAGTTGTCTGTAGGTCTGTCAGTTGTCTGTAGGTCTGTCAGTTGTCTGTAGGTCTGTCAGTTGTCTGTAGGTCTGTCAGTTGTCTGTATGTCAGTCAGTTGTCTGTAGGTCAGTCAGTTGTCTGTAGGTCTGTCAGTTGTCTGTAGGTATGTCAGTCATCTGTAACTCAGTCAGTCATCTGTAGGTCTGTCAGTCATCTGTAGGTCTGTCAGTTGTCTGTAGGTCTGTCAGTTGTCTGTAGGTCTGTCAGTTGTCTGTAGGTCTGTCAGTTGTCTGTAGGTCTGTCAGTCATCTGTAGGTCTGTCAGTTGTCTGTAGGTCTGTCAGTTGTCTGTAGGTCTGTCAGTTGTCTGTAGGTCTGTCAGTTGTCTGTATGTCAGTCAGTTGTCTGTAGGTCAGTCAGTCATCTGTAGGTATGTCAGTCATCTGTAACTCAGTCAGTTGTCTATAGGTCTGTCAGTTGTCTGTATGTCTGTCAGTCGTCTGTAGGTCTGTCAGTTGTCTGTAGGTCTGTCAGTCATCTGTAGGTCAGTCAGTTGTCTGTAGGTCAGTCAGTTGTCTGTAGGTCTGTCAGTTGTCTGTAGGTCAGTCAGTTGTCTGTAGGTCTGTCAGTTGTCTGTAGGTCAGTCAGTCGTCTGTAGGTCAGTCAGTTGTCTGTAGGTCAGTCAGTTGTCTGTAGGTCTGTCAGTTGTCTGAAGGTCTGATAGTTGTCTGTAGGTCTGTCAGTCATCTGTAGGTCTGTCAGTCATCGTTTAGGTCAGTCAGTTGTCTGTAGGTCTGTCAGTTGTCTGTAGGTCAGTCAGTTGTCTGTAGGTCAGTCAGTTGTCTGTAGGTCAGTCAGTTGTCTGTAGGTCTGTCAGTTGTCTGTAGGTCTGTCAGTTGTCTGTAGGTCAGTCAGTTGTCTGTAGGTCAGTCAGTTGTCTGTAGGTCTGTCAGTTGTCTGTAGGTCTGTCAGTTGTCTGTAGGTCAGTCAGTTGTCTGTAGGTCAGTCAGTTGTCTGTTGAGCTGGTGGTGCTTCTGTTCTGTTTGGTTGTTTTTCAGCAGCACTATTTATGTTCTATTCACCCTCTGAGACACACACACACACACACACACACGCATACACACACACACACACACACACACACACACACACACACACACACACACACACACACACACACACACACACACACACACACACACACAGACACACACACACACACACACACACACACACACACACACACACACAGAGCGAGAGAGAGAGAGAGAAACACAGGGAGGTTAATCTCCTCTAAATCACCAGCTGACCTACATCCCCCAAACCATTCTACATCCCCCCAAACCACCCTACATCCCCCAAACTACCCCCAAACCACACTACATCTCCCCAAACCATCCTACATCTCCCCAAGCCAAATCCTACATCCTCAAAACTACCCAAACCATTCTATAGCCCCCCAAACCATCATACATCTCCCCAAACCATCCTACATCTCCCCAAACCATCCTACATCTCCCCAAAACATCCCACATCTCCCCAAACCATCCTACATCCCCCAAACCATCCTACATCTCCCCAAACCATCTTACATCCCCAAACCATTTTACATCCCCAAACCATCCTACATCTCCCCAAACCATCCTACATCTCCCAAACCATCTTACATCC
>NW_028159688.1:20000-22500 GCF_964263955.1 Coregonus lavaretus | reverse complement strand
GTACTGGTACATCAAGCTGTCTCACTACAGAAACAGGAGATAGACTAGTGTCCTGTCCAGGGGGTGTACTGGTACATCAAGCTGTCTCACTACAGAAACAGGAGATAGACTAGTGTCCTGTCCAGGGGGTGTACTGTACATCAAGCTGCCTCCCTACAGTAACAGGAGACAGACTAGTGTCCTGTCCAGGGGGTGTACTGTACATCAAGCTGCCTCACTACAGAAACAGGAGATAGACTAGTGTCCTGTCCAGGGGGTGTACTGGTACATCAAGCTGTCTCACTACAGAAACAGGAGATAGACTAGTGTCCTGTCCAGGGGGTGTACTGGTACATCAAGCTGTCTCACTACAGAAACAGGAGATAGACTAGTGTCCTGTCCAGGGGGTGTACTGTACATCAAGCTGTCTCACTACAGAAACAGGAGACAGACTAGTGTCCTGTCCAGGGGGTGTACTGTACATCAAGCTGTCTCACTACAGAAACAGGAGATAGACTAGTGTCCTGTCCAGGGGGTGTACTGTACATCAAGCTGCCTCACTACAGAAACAGGAGATAGAATAGTGTCCTGTCCAGGGGGTGTACTGGTACATCAAGCTGTCTCACTACAGAAACAGGATATAGACTAGTGTCCTGTCCAGGGGGTGTACTGTACATCAAGCTGTCTCACTACAGAAAGAGGAGATAGACTAGTGTCCTGTCCAGGGGGTGTACTGTACATCAAGCTGTCTCACTACAGAAACAGGAGACAGACTAGTGTCCTGTCCAGGGGGTGTACTGGTACATCAAGCTGTCTCACTACAGAAACTGGAGATAGACTAGTGTCCTGTCCAGGGGTTGTACTGGTACATCAAGCTGTCTCACTATAGAAACAGGAGACAGACTAGTGTCCTGTCCAGGGGGTGTACTGTACATCAAGCTGTCTCACTACAGAAACAGGAGATAGACTAGTGTCCTGTCCAGGGGGTGTACTGTACATCAAGCTGTCTCACTACAGAAACTGGAGATAGACTAGTGTCCTGTCCAGGGGTTGTACTGGTACATCAAGCTGTCTCACTATAGAAACAGGAGACAGACTAGTGTCCTGTCCAGGGGGTGTACTGTACATCAAGCTGTCTCACTACAGAAACAGGAGATAGACTAGTGTCCTGTCCAGGGGGTGTACTGTACATCAAGCTGTCTCAATACAGAAACCGGAGATAGACTAGTGTCCTGTCCAGGGGGTGTACTGGTACATCAAGCTGTCTAACTACAGAAACAGGAGATAGACTAGTGTCCTGTCCAGGGGGTGTACTGTACATCAAGCTGTCTCACTACAGAAACAGGATATAGACTAGTGTCCTGTCCAGGGGGTGTACTGTACATCAAGCTGTCTCACTACAGAAAGAGGAGATAGACTAGTGTCCTGTCCAGGGGGTGTACTGTACATCAAGCTGTCTCACTACAGAAACAGGAGACAGACTAGTGTCCTGTCCAGGGGGTGTACTGTACATCAAGCTGTCTCACTACAGAAACAGGAGATAGACTAGTGTCCTGTCCAGGGGGTGTACTGTACATCAAGCTGTCTCAATACAGAAACCGGAGATAGACTAGTGTCCTGTCCAGGGGGTGTACTGGTACATCAAGCTGTCTAACTACAGAAACAGGAGATAGACTAGTGTCCTGTCCAGGGGGTGTACTGTACATCAAGCTGTCTCACTACAGAAACAGGAGATAGACTAGTGTCCTGTCCAGGGGGTGTACTGTACATCAAGCTGTCTCACTACAGAACCAGGAGATAGACTAGTGTCCTGTCCAGGGGGTCTACTGTACATCAAGCTGTCTCACTACAGAAACAGGAGATAGACTAGTGTCCTGTCCAGGGGGTGTACTGTACATCAAGCTGTCTCACTACAGAAACAGGAGATAGACTAGTGTCCTGTCCAGGGGGTGTACTGTACATCAAGCTGTCTCACTACAGAAACAGGAGATAGACTAGTGTCCTGTCCAGGGGGTGTACTGTACATCAAGCTGTCTCACTACAGAACCAGGAGATAGACTAGTGTCCTGTCCAGGGGGTCTACTGTACATCAAGCTGTCTCACTACAGAAACAGGAGATAGACTAGTGTCCTGTCCAGGGGGTGTACTGTACATCAAGCTGTCTCACTACAGAAACAGGAGATAGACTAGTGTCCTGTCCAGGGGGTGTACTGTACATCAAGCTGCCTCACTACAGAAACAGGAGATAGACTAGTGTCCTGTCCAGGGGGTGTACTGTACATCAAGCTGTCTCACTACAGAAACAGGAGATAGACTAGTGTCCTGTCCAGGGGGTGTACTGTACATCAAGCTGTCTCACTACAGAACCAGGAGATAGACTAGTGTCCTGTCCAGGGGGTCTACTGTACATCAAGCTGCCTCCCTACAGTAACAGGAGACAGACTAGTGTCCTGTCCAGGGGGTGTACTGTACATCAAGCTGTCTCAATACAGAAACCGGAGATAGACTAGTGTCCTGTCCA
>NW_028159688.1:0-7500 GCF_964263955.1 Coregonus lavaretus | reverse complement strand
TAGGAATGAAACGGTAAATGTACTACTGGTGATATATGTAATGGGGGAAGTGATATACATTAACAATCAAACGCAAACAATTCACACAATGAAGTCATGAAAAATGAAAGTGCACAAAATTTGGCCGGGAGAGAGAGAGAGCATTCTGGAGAGAGAAGTCTGCATCGGCCGTGCAGCCTTTACGGTGATGGGGCGGCAGGTAGCTTAGTGGGTAAGAGCGTTGTGCCCAGTCAACGAAAGGTCGCTGGTTCTAATCCCTGAGCCGACTAGGTGAAAAATCTGTCGATGTGCCCTTGAGCAAGGCACTTAACCCTAATTGCTCTGGATAAGAGCGTCTGCTAAATGACTAAAATGTAAATAACGGCCTCTGCAGAAGTCAGGGTATTCAGACTTCTTTCGCTTCACGGAGCAGCGCAGAGCTGTTGTCAAGGAAGTGAATTTGCGTTTATACAGGATGTACCGCCCCCAACTACCGTCAACCAATCATGTCAATGCATTGTTACAACATTTGAGAGGCGCAGGGCGATGCGGTACAGAGCTCGATTTGCCTCTGGAGGCTCCTAATTGCGTCACACCCTCCATATGGAGCCTCCGACCACATTTTCAGATCAAGCATCAATTGGCTTTTAGTCTAGGCCTCCGCAATGGATTAGTTCACTGAGATGGGCGCAAATATATATATATATACATATATATATATATATACAGTGGGGGAAAAAAGTATTTAGTCAGCCACCAATTGTGCAAGTTCTCCCACTTAAAAAGATGAGAGAGGCCTGTAATTTTCATCATAGGTACACGTCAACTATGACAGACAAATTGAGAAAATCACATTGTAGGATTTTTTATGAATTTATTTGCAAATTATGGTGGAAAATAAGTATTTGGTCACCTACAAACAAGCAAGATTTCTGGCTCTCACAGACCTGTAACTTCTTCTTTAAGAGGCTCCTCTGTCCTCCACTCGTTACCTGTATTAATGGCACCTGTTTGAACTTGTTATCAGTATAAAATACACCTGTCCACAACCTCAAACAGTCACACTCCAAACTCCACTATGGCCAAGACCAAAGAGCTGTCAAAGGACACCAGAAACAAAATTGTAGACCTGCACCAGGCTGGGAAGACTGAATCTGCAATAGGTAAGCAGCTTGGTTTGAAGAAATCAACTGTGGGAGCAATTATTAGGAAATGGAAGACATACAAGACCACTGATAATCTCCCTCGATCTGGGGCTCCACGCAAGATCTCACCCCGTGGGGTCAAAATGATCACAAGAAAAATCCCAGAACCACACGGGGGGATCTAGTGAATGACCTGCAGAGAGCTGGGACCAAAGTAACAAAGCATACCATCAGTAACACACTACGCCGCCAGGGACTCAAATCCTGCAGTGCCAGACGTGTCCCCCTGCTTAAGCCAGTACATGTCCAGGCCCGTCTGAAGTTTGCTAGAGTGCATTTGGATAATCCAGAAGAGGATTGGGAGAATGTCATATGGTCAGATGAAACCAAAATATAACTTTTTGGTAAAAACTCAACTCGTCGTGTTTGGAGGACAAAGAATGCTGAGTTGCATCCAAAGAACACCATACCTACTGTGAAGCATGGGGGTGGAAACATCATGCTTTGGGGCTGTTTTTCTGCAAAGGGACCAGGACGACTGATCTGTGTAAAGGAAAGAATGAATGGGGCCATGTATCGTGAGATTTTGAGTGAAAACCTCCTTCCATCAGCAAGGGCATTGAAGATGAAACGTGGCTGGGTCTTTCAGCATGACAATGATCCCAAACACACCGCCCGGGCAACGAAGGAGTGGCTTCGTAAGAAGCATTTCAAGGTCCTGGAGTGGCCTAGCCAGTCTCCAGATCTCAACCCCATAGAAAATCTTTGGAGGGAGTTGAAAGTCTGTGTTGCCCAGCGACAGTCCCAAAACATCACTGCTCTAGAGGAGATCTGCATGGAGGAATGTGCCAAAATACCAGCAACAGTGTGTGAAAACCTTGTGAAGACTTACAGAAAACGTTTGACCTGTGTCATTGCCAACAAAGGGTATATAACAAAGTATTGAGAAACTTTTGTTATTGACCAAATACTTATTTTCCACCATAATTTGCAAATAAATTCATTAAAAATCCTACAATGTGATTTTCTGGATTTTTTTTCTCATATTGTCTGTCATAGTTGATGTGTACCTATTATGAAATTACAGGCCTCTCTCATCTTTTTAAGTGGGAGAACTTGCACAATTGGTGGCTGACTAAATACTTTTTTCCCCCACTGTATACAGCTCTGGAAAAAATTAAGAGACCACTGCAAAAATATAAGTTTCTCTGGTTTTACTATTTATAGGTATGTGTTTGGGTGAAATTAACATTTTTGTTTTATTTTATAAACTACTGACAACATTTCACCCAAATTCCAAATAAAAATATTGTCATTTAGAGCATTTATTTGCAGAAATGACAACTGGTCAAAATAACAAAAAATAACCTGGCTGTGTGGCATGGCGCATTGTCCTGCTGGAAAAACTAATCCTCAGAGTTGGGGAACAATGTCAGAGCAAAAGGAAGCAAGTTTTCTTCCAGGACAACCTTGTACGTGGCTTGATTCATGCGTCCTTCACAAAGACATATCTGCCAGATTCCAGCCTTGCTGAAGCATTCCCAGATCATCACCAATCCTCCACCAAATTTCACAGTGGGTGCGAAACACTGTGGCTTGTAGGCCTCTCCAGGTCTCCGTCTAACCATTAGACGACCAGGTGTTGGGCAAAGCTGAAAATTGGACTCATCAGAAAAGATGACCTTACTCCAGTTCTCTACGGCCCAATCCTAATGGTCTTTTGCAAACCTCAGCCTGGCTCTTCTTTGCTTCTCATTGATGAAGGGCTTTTTTCTAGTTTTGAACGACTTCAGCCCCGCCCCTAGGAGCCTGTTCCTCGCCGTGCACTTCACCTCAGCTGCCGTTTGCCATTCTATTTGTAGGTCACTTGATGTCATCCTACGGTTGTTGAGTGACATTCGAATGAGTTGGCGGTCATCCCGGTCAGTAGAGAGTCGTTTTCGACCCTCTGCCGGACTGTAGCTTTGTTGTCCCCAATGTCTGCTGCTTGACCTTGTTCTTATGAACCGCCGTCTTTGACATTTTAAGGATGGAAGCAACCTGACGCTCACTGTATCCCTCGGCCAGTAAAGCCAGAATTGAACCCTTCTTTTCCTCAATCAAAACTTTCCTTTTCAACTCTTTTGGCATGGTCAATAGTTATTTTTTGATTAATATTACTGTTGAGGTACTATTAGCACTGTTTTTGCCATCCAGCTGGTCCTATTGCAAGAGGATAGTGATGACCACAGCAGTGGTTTTTATACTTTTCCTCGTTAAATAAGATTTGGTTCATGTGATCACCTAATCAGTACCTAATTCAGTAGAATGAGGTGTGCCTGTGTTGGAATTCAACAGACACTGGAATGGAATGGCTGTCATACATGTAGAGATGCTGATTTAAGAAATATTTGCAGTGGTCTCTTAATTTTTTCCAGAGCTGTATATATACACTTCCATTCAAAAGTTTGGGGTCACTTAGAAATGTCCTTGTTTTCCATGAAAACATACATGAAATGAGTTTGAATAGGAAATATAGCAAAATGCATAGGAAATGTAGTCATTGACAAGGTTAGAAATAATGATTTTTAATTGAAATAATAATTGTGTCCTTCAAACTTTGCTTTCGTCAAATAATCCTCCATTTGCAGCAATTACAGCCTTGCTGTCACGATCGTCGACAGATGCGGACCAAGGCGCAGCGTGATAAGCGTACATTCGTTATTGAGTACACCACACGAACCAAAACAATAAACAAACTAGCATTGTCTTGCATTAGGAGGAACCCAGGGCCAACCGCACCAGCATATGGTCTCACAAGGGGTCTGCGGATCTCATCTCGGTACCTAATGGCAGTCAGGCTACCTCTGGCGAGCACATGGAGGGCTGTGCGGCCCCCCAAAGAAATGACACCCCACACCATGCCACCCACCGCCAAACCGGTCATGCTGGAGGATGTTGCAGGCAGCAGAACGTTCTCCACGGCGTCTCCAGACTCTGTCACGTCTGTCACATGTGCTCAGTGTGAACCTGCTTTCATCTGTGAAGAGCACAGGGCGCCAGTGGCGAATTTGCCAATCTTGATGTTCTCTGGCAAATGCCAAACGTCCTGCACGGTGTTGGGCTGTAAGCACAACCCCCACCTGTGGACGTCGGGCCCTCATACCACCCTCATGGAGTCTGTTTCTGACCATTTGAGCAGACACATGCACATTTGTGGCCTGCTGCAGGTCATTTTGCAGGGCTCTGGCAGTGCTCCTCCTGCTCCTCCTTGCACAAAGGCGGAGGTAGCAGTCCTGCTGCTGGGTTGTTGCCCTCCTATGGCCTCCTCCACGTCTCCTGATGTACTGGCCTGTCTCCTGGTAGCGCCTCCATGCTCTGGACACTACGCTGACAGACACAGCAAACCTTCTTGCCACAGCTCGCATTGATGTGCCATCCTGGATGAGCTGCACTACCTGAGCCACTTGTGTGGGTTGTAGACTCCGTCTCATGCTACCACTAGAGTGAAAGCACCGCCAGCATTCAAAAGTGACCAAAACATCAGCCAGGAAGCATAGGAACTGAGAAGTGGTCTGTGGTCACCACCTGCAAAACCAGTCCTTTATTGGGGGGTGTCTTGCTAATTGCCTATAATTTCCACCTGTTGTCTATTCCATTTGCACAACAGCATGTGAAATGTATTGTCAATCAGTGTTGCTTCCTAAGTGGACAGTTTGATTTCACAGAAGTGTGATTGACTTGGAGTTACATTGTGTTGTTTTAAATGTTCCCTTTATTTTTTTAAGCAGTGTAGTTATTGCATAGTTTGGAGCTGTGCTTTGGGTCATTGTCCTGTTGTAGGAAGAAATTGGCTCCGATCAAGCGCCGTCCACAGGGTATGGCGTGGCGTTGCAAAATGGAGTGATAGCCTTCCTTCTTCAAGATCCCTTTTACCCTGTACAAATCTCCCACTTTACCACCACCAAAGCACCCCCAGACCATCACATTGCCTCCACCATGCTTGACAGATAGCATCATGCACTCCTCCAGCATCTTTTCATTTGGTCTGAATCTCACAAATGTTCTTCTTTGTGATCCGAACACCTCAAACTTCGATTCGTCTGTCCATAACACTTTTTTTCCAATCTTCCTCTGTCCAGTGTCTGTGTTCTTTTGCCCATCTTAATCTTTTCTTTTTATTGGCCTGTCTCAGATATGGCTTTTTCTTTGCAACTCTGTCTAGAAGATCAGCATCCCGGAGTCGCCTCTTCACTGTTGACGTTGAGACTGGTGTTTTGCGGGTACTATTTAATGAAGCTGCCAGTTGAGGACCTGTGAGGCATCTGTTTCTCAAAGTAGACACTAATGTATTTGACAGCTTTGCACGCTCTTGGCATTCTCTCAACCGGCTTCACCTGGAATGCTTTTCCAACAGTCTTGAAGGAGTTCCCACATGTGCTGAGCACTTGTTGGCTGCTTTTCCTTCACTCTGCGGTCCGACTCATCCCAAACCATCTCCAATTTGGACTCCAGACCAAAGGACACATTTCCACTTGTCTAATGTCCATTGCTCGTGTTTCTTGGTCCAAGCAAGTCTCTTCTTATTGGTGTCCTTTAGTAGTGGTTTCTTTGCAGCAATTCAACCATGAAGGCCTGATTCACAGTCTCCTCTGAACAGTTGATGTTGAGATGTGTCTGTTACTTAAACTCTGTGAAGCATTTATTTGGGCTGCAATTTCTGAGCCTGGTAACTCTAATGAAGTTATCCTCTGCAGCAGAGGTAACTCTGGGTCTTCCTTTCCTGTGGCGGTCCTCATGAGAGCCAGTTTCATCATAGCGCTTGATGGTTTTTGCGACCGCACTTGAAGAAACCTTCAAAGTTCTTGAAATGTTCCGGATCATGTCTTAAAGTAATGATGGACTGTTGTTTCTCTTTGCTTATTTGAGCTGTTCTTGCCATAATATGGACTTGGTCTTTTACCAAATAGGGCTATCTTCTGTATACCCCCCCTACCTTGTCACAACACAACTGATTGGCTCAAACGCATTAAAAAGGAAATTAATTCCACAAATTGACTTTTATGAAGGCACACCTGTTAAATGAAATGCATTCCAGGCGACTATCTCATGAAGCTGGTTGAGAGAATGACAAGAGTGTGCAAAGCTGTCATCAAGGCAAAGGGTGGCAATTTGAAGAATCTCAAATATAAAATATATTTTGATTTGTTTAACACTTTTTTGGTTACTACATGATTCCATATGTGTTATTTCATAGTTGTGACGTCTTCACTATTATTCTACAATGTAGAAAATAGTAAAAATAAAGACAAACCCTTGAATGAGTAGGTGTGTCCAAACTTTTGACTGGTAGTGTATATATATCCCTCCCTCCCTCCCTCCTTCCCTCCCTCCCTCCCTCTCATCTTGTTGTCCACTGGGACAGGTTGAGCCCAGTGGGGGTACCCAGGTAGAGAGGAGAGGAGAGGAGAGGAGAGGAGAGGAGAGGAGAGGAGAGGAGAGGAGAGGAGAGGAGAGGAGAGGAGAGGAGAGGAGAGGAGAGGAGAGGAGAGGAGAGGAGAGGAGAGGAGAGGGGAGGGAGAGGTAGAGATGAGATGAGAGGAGAGGAGAGGAGGGGAGAGGAGAGGAGAGGGAGGGAGAGGTAGAGAAGAGAGGAGAAGAGAGGAGAGGAGAGGAGAGGAGAGGAGAGGAGGAGGAGAGGAGAGGAGAGGAGAGGAGAGGAGGGGAGGGGAGGGGAGGGAGAGGTAGAGAGGAGGGGAGGGGAGGGGAGGGGAGGAGAAGAGAGGAGAGGAGAGGAGAGGAGAGGAGAGGAGAGGAGAGGAGAGGAGAGGAGAGGAGAGGAGAGGAGAGGAGAGGAGAGGAGAGGAGAGGAGAGGAGAGGAGAGGAGAGGAGAGGAGAGGAGAGGAGAGGAGAGGAGAGGAGGGGAGTAGAGGGAGGGAGGGAGGGAGAGGAGAGGAGAGGAGAGGAGAGGAGAGGAGAGGAGAGGAGAGGAGAGGAGAGGAGAGGAGAGGAGAGGAGAGGAGAGGAGAGGAGAGGAGAGGAGAGGAGAGGAGAGGAGAGGAGAGGAGAGGAGAGATTATATTGTTGTTAGAGCTGAAGCCCTGTATTCCCTGGCCAATCTATTTCATTATAACTGGACCACAGGGACTCCACCACACACACACACACACACACACACACACACTCTGTCTGTAATGAGGAAGCCTCCCCTCCTAAGACCACCTAAGGACAACACCGATGAACACACGTGTGTGTAGCACGTCTCGTTAGTCCCAGTGGGCAGTGTGTTGTAGTGTAGACAGTCAGTAGACAGTAACCATCATGGGTCAGTGAACTGAGAGAGCAGCAGCTGCTGCAGACTGATACAGACCTCTACCTCTCTGATACAGACCTCTA
>NW_028159689.1:0-37376 GCF_964263955.1 Coregonus lavaretus | reverse complement strand
TTGGTTATCATATATTATAAACTGTGACGTTCGAGCCCTGAATGATGATTGGCTGACAGCCTCTGTATATCAGACCGTATATGTCACACCCTGGCTCTGGGACTCATTATGTTGAGCCAGGGTGTGTTCATTCTATGTGTTTATTTCTATGTTGGGGGTTCTAGTTTGTTGAATTCTATGTTTTGCCTGAGTGACTCCCAATCAGAGGCAACGAGTGTCAGCTGTTGGCTGGTTGTCTCTGATTGGGAGCCATATTTAAACTGTATGTTTTCCCTTTGTGTTTGTGGGTTTTTGTTCCGTGTTCGGTCATTGATACCGTGGACGTCACGAGTCGTTTCTTGTTTTGTATTCATGTTTAAACTTTAACTAATTAAAGTATGTTTGTTCATCACGCTGCGCCTTGGTCTGTTCCCTACGACGATCGTGACAGAAAAACCCACCATGCAACGACCAAGCAGCGTGTCCAGGGGCAGCTCTTGGGCTGGACATGGGAGGAAGCGCCGGGAGAAGAGACGGTGGAGGCGCGCCGTAGAGAGGAGCAACGGCGTGATCAGGGTCGTCGTCGGGCGGTCGAGAGGCAACCCCAGAAATGTTTTAGGGGGGGGGCACACGGCATGGACGACGGGGCTGACGGAGACAAAAAAGGGGCGGATTCTGGAGGCCACCAGGTTACGGATACACCGCCCTGTACGTCCTGTGCGGATGCCTCACACAGAGTGTGTGAGGGTAGGCATTCAGCCAGGACGGGTTGTGGCCGCTCTTCACTCCAGGGCTCCTATCCGTCTCCACAGCCCGGTTCGGCCTGTCCCTGCTCCACGCACCAAGCCTACGGTGTGCGTTGCCAGCCCAGTCCGGCCAGTCCCTGCTCCACGCACCAAGCCTACGGTGTGCGTCGCCAGCTCGGTCCGGCCTGTCCCTGCTCCACGCACCAAGCCTACGGTGTGCGTCGCCAGCCCAGTCCGGCCAGTCCCTGCTCCACGCACCAAGCCTACGGTGTGCGTCGACAGCCCAGCCCAGCCTGTCCCTGCTCCACGCACCAAGCCTACGGTGTGCGTCGCCAGCCCGGCCCGGCCTGTTCCTGCCACTCGCACCAAGTATACGGTGCGCGTCGCCAGCCCGGCCCGGCCTGTTCCTGCCACTCGCACCAAGTATACGGTGTGCGTTGCCAGCCCGGCCCGGCCTGTTCCTGCCACTCGCACCAAGTATACGGTGCGTTGCCAGCCCGGCCCGGCCTGTTCCTGCCACTCGCACCAAGTCTACGGTGCGCGTCGCCAGCCCGGCCTGTTCCTGCCACTCGCACCAAGCCAGGGGTGCGAGTCGTCAGCCTGGTAAGGCCCGTCCCTCCTCCACGCACCAAGCCAGGGGTGCGAGTCGTCAGCCTGGTAAGGCCCGTCCCTCCTCCACGCACCAAGCCAGGGGTGCGAGTCGTCAGCCTGGTAAGGCCCGTCCCTCCTCCACGCACCAAGCCAGGGGTGCGCGTCGTCAGCCTGGTAAGGCCCGTTCCTCCTCCACGCACCAAGCCAGGGGTGCGCGTCGTCAGTCCAGCACAACCCGTGCCTGGGTCACCGGTGCCTGGTAAGGTACCGGTCAACTGCTCCACGATGGAGCTGAAGCTAACCGCTCCTGCTAAGTCCAGTTCGGCTCCAGCCGGCGGGGCCAGACTGGACCAGGGGCGCTATGGGGGGTGTATTGGAGGGTGGTGGTCAAGGCCGGAGCCAGAACCGCCGCCGAGGAGGTATGCCCGCCCAGCCCTCCCCTGTTTTGTTTAGTTGAGGTGCGGTCACAGTCCGCGCCTTTAGGGGGGGTACTGTCACACCCTGGCTCTGGGACTAATTATGTTGAGCCAGGGTGTGTTCATTCTATGTGTTTATTTCTATGTTGGGGGTTCTAGTTTGTTGAATTCTATGTTTTGCCTGAGTGACTCCCAATCAGAGGCAACGAGTGTCAGCTGTTGGCTGGTTGTCTCTGATTGGGAGCCATATTTAAACTGTATGTTTTCCCTTTGTGTTTGTGGGTTTTTGTTCCGTGTTCGGTCATTGATACCGTGGACGTCACGAGTCGTTTCTTGTTTTGTATTCATGTTTAAACTTTAACTAATTAAAGTATGTTTGTTCATCACGCTGCGCCTTGGTCTGTTCCCTACGACGATCGTGACAGTATACCACAGGTATGACAAAACATGTATTTTTACTGCTCTAATTACGCTGGTAATAATAGCAATAAGGCACCTCGGGAGTTTGTGGTATATGGCCTTTAAACCCAATATGCTCCTTTGAGACCCCTCTTTCAAAGTCACTGAGATCTCTGCTTCTCTGCTTGGTAGCCAAATAATGGGCATCTGGGAATTTATATACTGTACATAATCCTAAGGATGATGGGATGTTAATTTCATAATTAATACAGGAACCGTACCTATGTGGAAGCACCTGTTTTCAATATACATTGTATCCATCATTTATTTTGTCAGTTACTTGTATGTATAAGCCTACGCAGAATGGATTTAATGGGTCCCATCACACAGTGTGTGAAAGCAGTTCACAGAAAGATTAATACATGCACGCAAACACACACACACACACACACACACACACACACACACACACACACACTGCGCCACCTCCCGAGTGGCGCAGTGGTCTAAGGCGCTGCATCGCAGTGCTAGCTGTGCCACTAGAGATTCTGGTTCAAATCCAGGCTCTTTCATAGCCGGCCGTGACCGGGAGTCGGCGGCGCGCAATTGGCCCGGCTATAGGGGAGGGAATGGCCGGCAGGGATGTAGCTCAGTTGGTAGAGCATATATATAATAATATGTATGCACTCACTAACTGTAAGTCGCTCTGGATAAGAGCGTCTGCTAAATGACTAAAATGTAAATGTAACATAGTATAATTCGGTTCAGCAGGGCAACCAATCATGATTGAAACAAGGGAACCAATCAAAGCGGCCACAAGGTTGTCCTGTCCTCCACAGATGAGGTGGCCAAAGGCCTGGGTAAGTAAACTAGACAGCAGCTTCTCTTTTCATACATGACACCTTGTGGAATAGTAATTATGGACAGACAACTTTCTCATCTTGTTATTATGCCATGCTTTGAAATGGCTAATTTCTATTGCTGCTCAATTCAAGTCATTTAGTGTAGAAATGCAAACAGAAAGTACAGGATCATATTAATCCGTAGTAAACCTAATGAGAAAATCATAGGGCTATTTCTCATCTTAGATTAAAAGGATGTGTGCAAAGTCTATATGGTACAGATGGTTAGACGACACAAGCACAGCTCTAATTACAGTTCCCTAGGCAGTCACCTTAATACACTGAGCTATGAACCATGTAATAGTAGACTGTACATTCCAGCACACACACACACACACACACACACACACGTGCACACGCACACACGCACATGCGGACACGTGCACACACGCACACACGCACACACACATACACAGTTTGGATATTGGCATCCTCAATGACACACATGCACACAGCAAACCCTTCAGCTTATTGTAACAGTGTGTGTTTGTGTGAGTGTGTGTATATGTGTGTGCGTGTGTGTGTTTGCCTGCCTGTGTGTGTCTGTGTGTGTCCCAGCATGCATTCCCCTAGCTGCACCATGCTCCACAGCAACCAGGCAGGCTGGGGGGAAGGATCTTTAATCAAAACCCCTCACTCCCTCCCTGGCAAATTAATGCTGGTGATTGCAATCGATAATCCAATAGCATCAGGTTGGCAGGCAGCAACACTGTGCTGTTAGCTAGGGGCCGAGGACAAACGCACGCCTGTCAGGGTTGAAAAGCAGAACCGCTCGATCGGTGGGGTTTATAGGGAGTGTGTGTGGTGCTTGGGTGGAAGGTTATTACTGCTAGTTATAGTTCTACTAATGTATGAAGTCACTGGTTGAGCAGTTTTCCAGCTTTTTTGCCTCCTCTGATCCTCCTCCTCGGGGGTAGAAAACTTAACCCAGGCAGAGGTACAGTATGTCTCATGTCGACAAAAAAACAAAAAACAACTGAGCTGTACTATATATGGTGACCACCCAGGGGACTGCCTGGCTCCAGACGAGCTGTATTATATATGGTGACCCCCCCAGGGGACTGCCTGGCTCCAGATGAGCTGTATTAGATATGGTGACCCCCCATGGGACTGCCTGGCTCCAGATGAGCTGTATTAGATATGGTGACCCCCCAGGGGACTGCCTGGCTCCAGATGAGCTGTATTATATATGGTGACCCCCCTGGGGACTGCCTGGCTCCAGATGAGCTGTATTAGATATGGTGACCCCCCAGGGGACTGCCTGGCTCCAGATGAGCTGTATTACATATGGTGATCCCCCTAGGGGACTGCCTGGCTCCAGATGAGCTGTATTAGATATGGTGACCCCCCCACGGGACTGCCTGGCTCCAGATGAGCTGTATTACATATGGTGACCCCCCAGGGGACTGCCTGGCTCCAGATGAGCTGTATTGGGGACTGCCTTGCTCCAGATGAGATGTATTATATATGGTGACCCCCCAGGGGACTGCCTGTCTCTAGATGAGCTGTTTTATATATGGTGACCCCCCAGAGGACTGCCTGGCTCCAGATGAGCTGTATTAGATATGGTGACCACCCCTGGGGACTGCCTGCCTCCTAATGAGCTGTATTAGATACCGTGACCCTCCAGGGGACTGCCTGTCTCCAGATGAGATGCATTAGATATGGTGACCATCCAGGGGACTGCCTGTCTCCAGATGAGATGCATTAGATATGGTGACCCTCCAGGGGACTGCCTGTCTCCAGATGAGCTGTATTAGACATGGTGACCCCCCAGGGGACTTCCTGGCTCCAAATGAGCTGTATTAGATACGGTGTCCCCCCAGGGGACTGCCTGGCTCCAGATGAGCTGTATTAGATATGGTGACCCCCCTGGGGACTGCCTGGCTCCAGATGAGCTGTATTAGATATGGTGACCCCCTAGGGGACTGCCTGGCTCTAGATGAGATGTATTAGATATAGTGACCCCCCTGGGGACTGCCTGGCTCCAGATGAGATGTATTAGATATGGTGACCCCCCCCCCCTGGGGACTGCCTTCCTCCTAATGAGCTGTATTAGATATGGTGACCCTCCAGGTGACTGTCTGTCTCCAGATGAGCTGTATTAGATATGGTGACCCCCCCCTGGGGACTGCCTGCCTCCTAATGAGCTGTATTAGATACCGTGACCCTCCAGGGGACTGCCTGTATCCAGATGAGATGCATTAGATATGGTGACCCTCCAGGGGACTGCCTGTCTCCAGATGAGATGCATTAGATACGGTTACCCACCAGGGGACTGCCTGCCTCCTAATGAGCTGTATTAGATACAGTGACCCCCCAGGGGACTTCCTGGCTCCAAATGAGCTGTATTAGATATGGTGTCCCCCCAGGGGACTGCCTGGCTCCAGATGAGCTGTTTTACATATGGTGACCCCTCAGGGGACTGCCTGGCTCCAGATGAGCTGTATTATATATGGTGACCCCCCAGGGGACTGCCTGGCTCCAGATGAGCTGTATTAGATATGGTGACCCCCCTGGGGACTGCCTGGCTCCAGATGAGCTGTATTAGATATGGTGACCCCCCAGGGGACTGCCTGGCTCCAGATGAGCTGTATTAGATATGGTGACCCCCCCGGGGACTGCCTGGCTCCAGATGAGATGTATTAGATATGGTGACCCCCCCTGGGGACTGCCTGCCTCCTAATGAGCTGTATTAGATATGGTGACCCTCCAGGTGACTGCCTGTCTCCAGATGAGATGTATTAGATATGGTGACCCTGCAGGGGACTGCCTGGCTCCAGATGAGCTGTATTAGATATGGTGCCTATTGAAATTACTGGCCACTTTAAGAAATGGAACACTAGTCACTTTAATAATGTTTACATATTTTACACTACTCATCTCATATGTATATTCTGCATTCTATTCTATAATATTCTACTGTATCTTAGTCCATTTCGCTCTGTCATTGCTTGTCCATATATGTATATATTCTTAAATTCAATTCCTTACTAGATTTGTGTGTATTGGGTATATGTTGTGAAATGGTTAGATATTACTTGTTAGATATTACTGCACTGTCGGAGCTAGAAAAACAAGCATTTCGCTACACCCACAAAAACATCTGCTAAACACGTGTATGTGACAAATACAATTTGATTTGATTTGATTTGGCCTGAACTGAGAGAAATACGCACACACATTACACACACACCACTGTGCTGTGGGAGAGAGGGAGCAGTACCCTATCCATACAAATGAACCAGACCGTGTTTGGTGTAAACAAGTGTATAGAGATTGATCCTAATGATGATGCCGCTTGCCTGGAATCCACCAATCACTAATCACCTCCCCCTCTCTCTCTCCCTCCCCCTCCCCCTCTCGCTCTCCCTCTCTTTCGCTCTCTCGCTCTGATGCTCTGATTCTCGCATACTGCCTGCAGAAATCACTTGATGTCTCTCTCTCTTTCAATCTCTCTCTCTTTTTATCTTTCTCTCTCATTCATCCTGTCTCAACCCCTCTCTCTCATCCCTGCTGGCCGTTGATGGCTTTCAGATCCATCTTTCATAATTATAATCATTTCTCTCAGTACAGTTACCTTTATTGGGTTTAAATCTTGTATGTGACTCTCTCTCCTTCTTTTCTCCAAATACTTCCCTCCACCACGTCTCTCTGACTCCATCTCTCTGTCCCCATTTCATCATCTTGCACTCTTTCTCTCCCTTTCTCTCTCTCTCTCTTTTGAATTACATATTTACACAGCTGTTTGCTTTGCTTGAAAGATCCACCATTCTCTCCCCCCTCTGCCCCCCTTCCGTCCCCCCTCCACCTGTCTCTCTCCTCAGAAGTCTACACAGTGGCTTCTCTTACTCAAGACGGAGAAAACAGACATCTCTCCACATGCGCCATTGTTTGTCTTGGCTAAGTGTTCTCTCTCCTGGGTCTAATTTAGTCTGGTTGCACTGAGTGCCAGAGAAGCAGAGAAGCAGTATTGAGTGGTTTGGCTCGCAGTGTGAACCCCATAACACACTGAAGATGATTGTGAAGCGACAACTGACACTTTTCTCTCGCGCTCAACAGAGAAAACCTTTTTAAATTCTATTGTGTTCAACGAACGCCATCGGCATATAATCATTTGGCGACAATGGAAGTGGAAACATTTTCACTGGCGCGTGACAGAAATTGTTTTGTTGTCACGGGAGCAAAAAAATGGGCTCCAAAATGTGTGACATTCACGAGAGTTGGACTGGCCTTTTTGAAGTTAAAAAGCCACTTAAAGTCTATCTGATTGTTGACCATGAGAAGGCCATCAAAACCAGAGCTTGGCCCCAAGTGAACCGAACCCCTTTCACATTTTCATCTCAGTCCACTCCACTCAGTGTGAGCATTTGGAAAAATGCTGTAATAATTGGAGAATATCTTATCGAGCATTGAATCATTGACTGTGAATGGCTGAAGTGTTTGCAGTTAAGATCACATAAGTGGGTGGAACATGCTCAGTAGATGAAGCCTGGGTAATGAGTTGCTGCCATGCTGCACTGACAGCTAGGGAGATTTTCATTCGTAGCGGGATGGAAGGAAGGAATTGTCGTAACGAATGGATGGAGCTATCGACCATGGCTCCGCATAAGCGACTCATTGGTTCTTCTGGTCCCTGTGCTACGTGGCTCCACTAATAGTCCTACTCATATGAGGATATTTGATGCATACTGTTAGGCCAAGATGGGGTCAGCTTGACATGCAGGGCAGTTATTTTGTCGACACACACAACACATCAACTCACACTTATTAATATACTGCTTGTTTCTGAGCTGGGCAAACACAGGCTAAGGCAGGGGTGGGCAAGCCTTTTGGCTCAACGGCCACATTGAGTTTTTGAAACCAAGTGAAGGGCCACATACTATTTGCGTGACAAAACATGTGAAGCCTTTATTCATTTTCACATTGACACGCAACTACTAGTGTACTGTAGGTGTACATATGCTTGCAGAACAATTCTACCCTTGTACACATTTTTCACAAAATTTTCACAAAATTGATATCATTTATAACATCACAGACACAGTCAAACACACACACAGATGCTGCATCTCTACCCTTGTAAAGTACAATCAAATTTACAGTCACAATATGCAAACTTCAAAATAGATGACATGACTGGAGACATGCAAAATGTAACAGCAGATGTGTAAAAAAAAATTAACTATTCTAAATAGTGAGTGAAACATATGGTAAGAGCATCCGTTTCATTTGGAATGGTCTGTTTTTTTAAAGCATATTAAGGAACAATTCTCATCTCCATTGTGAGCCATATTTACAGTTAACCAATCACCTCAGCCCAAATCTGACTGATTAGTTATTACCTGTATCCAAGTGCATTGCTGGATAATTCTCACTGCATAACCATCACCATGAAAAAGCATAATCCTTGCCGACCCCAGTCACTGTTATTCGAGTCAATGTGAACAATGGGTCTGGTCACCTCTCTTGGCAAGGGCATCAAAGTCTGGTGTCATCTTTGATGTAGAGATTATGAGAACAGCTGACGAGTGGTAACTTGTTAAATTTGACCTGTGACGTGATTTGTCGTAATTCATGACTGTGGACCCGAATAAAACAAGCATCCTTTGGGCATGCTTTTTCATGTTTGGAAACTTTGTTTCATTCAGTGAGCCATAGAACTAGTCTACTGTTGCTGTTTTGTACTTTTCCTTCAAAGCACTGTCACTTTGGATGTCGATGAGCTCCAATTGTGTGTCTGGTGGTGCTTTCTCACTGTTGAAAGACAGGGGGCATGACACAAGCTCCAGCTCAGTCTCAATCTTGGTGAAGTCTGAGAAGCGGCGGAAAAACTCAGCATACAGGTCGATCAAAGTGCTACTGTATGTCTCAGTGCGGCACTGCGATGTGGGCGCGTTCCGTTCGGCCAGTGTCGGAAAATGAGCGAGAGACCGGCTGCTCATTTGTCTGGAGAACAACATAAGTTTGGCCTTGAATGCTTTCACGTTGGAATACAGTTCATGCACAAAAACCTGCAGTTTCCCTGCAGTTTCACATTTAGATGCCCCAATATGTCCACACCGAAAGCAAAGTCGCCCAGCCAGTCTGTGTCTATCAACTTTGAGAAGTTGTCAGCTTTACCAACCGTTTCAAGGAACATACCTATCTCCCCTCTCAGTTCCTACACACTGCAAAATACTTTTCCCAGGCTTAGCCAGGTGCACATTTCAAGTCCTGGTGCTCTACCTCTGTGTCATTGAGCAGCCGAATGAACTGACGATGGTTAAGCCCCCTTGCCCGTATGAAGTTGACAAGTTTTACAACCACTTTGACAACATTTTCCAGTGTTAACACACTTTTGCGCAGGGCTTCCTGATGAATAATACAGTGAAGAGTTAGGGCTTTTTTCTTTTACTTTGTCTTGTAATGTTTTTAGTAGGCCAATGTTTTTACCGGTTAGATTTGGTGATCCATCTGTTGTGACGTTTGTCAGTTTGCTCCACGGTAGATTCATTTTTTCCAAGCAGGCAGACACCCTGTCCTATGAATCAGAGCCACTGGTTGTTCACATCATTGATTCCATCGCAAGAAGTTCCTCTGTTATTCCAAAGTTCTAATTTATTTCTCTGACAAAAATTAAAAGTTGAGCGGTGTCTCTGATGTCAGTACTCTCATCCAGTGCTATAGAAAAGAGATGGAAGCCATCTGCTTTTTTTCTTCAACTCGGAAGCTCCTCACCTATCACTTCCACGCGCCTGGTGATGGTTCTGCGTGGTAAGCAAATTGTCTAGAATTGGCTTTTACTCTCAGGACAAAATATACCAGCAGTCTCCACCATACACTCTTTCACAAACTCCCCTTCAGCAAAAGGCTTGCTATGCTTTGTGATTTTATGTGCCACTACGTAGCTTGCCTTAGTTACAGAGTCTTGATTAGAGCACCATTTAGTAAACTTATTTTGTTGGGCTTTTAAGTTTGTGGCAAGGTTTTAGGCCTTCCTTGCCTTTTCCGGAGAGGACAGATTGCTAGTGTAGTTAGCATGCTTGCTTGAAAAATGACAATTGAGATTATATTCCTTAAAAAACGGCAACAATTTCTTGGTATATCAGACATACCGCCTTATGTCCAATATTAGTAAAAAAGTATTTGTCCATACTTCTTTAAACACACGACATTCAGACTCCACATTTCTCATTTCCACAGCACATATGTTTCACGTCTAAAGTCGTCAAGCAATGAAGTGGCTATGATGACTGAGCTCATTCTGAATCTGACTGTAGGCCCAAATACAGAGCACGCTGCCAGGCTACAGCGGCATCAATTTGAGGTGTTTTTATTTATTTATTTGGGGGGGTAGATTAGCTTAATATTGCAGATAGATTGTAACTTCCATCAATGTAATCGTCTGCATCACTTCCAATCCCCCATGTTTATATATATATCAAATACTTGTTCTCCCCACTGTATATATATATATATATATATATATATATATATATATATATACAGTGGGGAAAAAAAGTATTTAGTCAGCCACCAATTGTGCAAGTTCTCCCACTTAAAAAGATGAGAGAGGCCTGTAATTTTCATCATAGGTACACGTCAACTATGACAGACAAAATGAGAAAAAAATATCCAGAAAATCACATTGTAGGATTTTTTATGAATTTATTGGCATATGATGGTGGAAAATAAGTATTTGGTCAATAACAAAAGTTTCTCAATACTTTGTTATATACCCTTTGTTGGCAATGACACAGGTCAAACGTTTTCTGTAAGTCTTCACAAGGTTTTCACACACTGTTGCTGGTATTTTGGCCCATTCCTCCATGCAGATCTCCTCTAGAGCAGTGATGTTTTGGGGCTGTCGCTGGGCAACACAGACTTTCAACTCCCTCCAAAGATTTTCTATGGGGTTGAGATCTGGAGACTGGCTAGGCCACTCCAGGACCTTGAAATGCTTCTTACGAAGCCACTCCTTCGTTGCCCGGGCGGTGTGTTTGGGATCATTGTCATGCTGAAAGACCCAGCCACGTTTCATCTTCAATGCCCTTGCTGATGGAAGGAGGGTTTCACTCAAAATCTCACAATACATGGCCCCATTCATTCTTTCCTTTACACGGATTAGTCGTCCTGGTTCCTTTTCAGAAAAACAGCCCCAAAGCATGATGTTTCCAACCCCATGCTTCACAGTAGGTATGGTGTTCTTTGGATGCAACTCAGCATTCTTTGTCCTCCAAACATGACGAGTTGAGTTTTTACCAAAAAGGTATATTTTGGTTTCATCTGACCATATGACATTCTCCCAATCCTCTTCTGGATCATCCAAATGCACTTCAGACGGGCCTGGACATTTACTGGCTTAAGCAGGGGGACACGTCTCGCACTGCAGGATTTGAGTCCCTGGCGGCGTAGTGTGTTACTGATGGTTGGCTTTGTTACTTTGGTCTCAGCTCTCTGCAGGTCATTCACTAGGTCCCCCCGTGTGGTTCTGCGATTTTTGCTCAACGTTTTTGTGATCATTTTGACCCCACGGGGTGAGATCTTGCGTGGAGCCCCAGATCGAGGGAGATTATCAGTGGTCTTGTATGTCTTCCATTTCCTAATAATTGCTCCCACAGTTGATTTCTTCAAACCAAGCTGCTTACCTATTGCAGATTCAGTCTTCCCAGCCTGGTGCAGGTCTACAATTTTGTTTTTGGTGTCCTTTGACAGCTCTTTGGTCTTGGCCATTGTGAAGTTTGGAGTGTGACTGTTTGAGGTTGTGGACAGGTGTCTTTTATACTGATAACAAGTTCAAACAGGTGCCATTAATACAGGTAGCGAGTGGAGGACAGAGGAGCCTCTTAAAGAAGAAGTTACAGGTCTGTGAGAGCCAGAAATCTTGCTTGTTTGTAGGTGACCAAATACTTATTTTCCACCATAATTTGCAAATAAATTCATTAAAAATCCTACAATGGGATTTTCTGGAATTTCTTTTCTCAATTTGTCTGTCATAGTTGACATGTACCTATGATGAAAATTACAGGCCTCTCTCATCTTTTTAAGTGGGAGAACTTGCACAATTGGTGGCTGACTAAATACTTTTTTTCCCCAGTGTATATATATACATATACAGTGGGGAGAACAAGTATTTGATACACTGCCGATTTTGCAGGTTTTCCTACTTACAAAGCATGTAGAGGTCTGTAATTTTTATCATATGTAAACTTCAACTGTGAGTGACTGAATCTAAAACAAAAAAATCCAGAAAATCACATTGTATGATTTTTAAGCAATTAATTAGAATTTTATTGCATGACATAAGTATTTGATACATCAGAAAAGCAGGACTTAATATTTGGTACAGAAACCTTTGTTTGCAATTACAGAGATCATACGTTTTTTGTAGGTCTTGACCAGGTTTGCACACACTGCAGCAGGGATTTTGGCCCACTCCTCCATACAGACCTTCTCCAGATCCTTCAGGTTTCGGGGCTGTCACTGGACAATACGGACTTTCAGCTCCCTCCAAAGATTTTCTATTGGGTTCAGGTCTGGAGACTGGCTAGGCCACTCCAGGACCTTGAGATGCTTCTTACGGAGCCACTCCTTAGTTGCCCTGGCTGTGTGTTTCGGGTCATTGTCATGCTGGAATGACCCAGCCACGACCCATCTTCAATGCTCTTACTGAGGGAAGGAGGTTGTTGGCCAAGATCTCGCGATACATGGCCCCATCCATCCTCCCCTCAATATGGTGCAGTCGTCCTGTCCCCATTGCAGAAAAGCATCCCCAAAGAATTATGTTTCCACCTCCATGCTTCATGGTTGGGATGGTGTTCTTGGGGTTGTACTCATCCTTCTTCTTCCTCCAAACACGGCGAGTGGAGTTTAGACCAAAAAGCTATATTTTTGTCTCATCAGACCACATGACCTTCTCCCATTCCTCCTCTGGATCATCCAGATGGTCATTGGCAAACTTCAGACGGGCCTGGACATGCGCTGGCTTGAGCAGGGGGACCTTGTGTGCGCTGCAGGATTTTAATCCATGACGGCGTAGTTTGTTACTAATGGTTTTCTTTGAGACTGTGGTCCCAGCTCTCTTCAGGTCATTGACCAGGTCCTGCCGTGTAGTTCTGGGCTGATCCTTCACCTTTCTCATGATCATTGATGCCCCACGAGGTGAGATCTTGTATGGAGCCCCAGACCGAGGGTGATTGACCGTCATCTTGAACTTCTTCCATTTTCTAATAATTGCGGCAACAGTTGTTGCCTTCTCACCAAGCTGCTTGCCTATTGTCCTGTAGCCCATCCCAGCCTTGTGCAGGTCTACAATTTTATCCCTGATGTCCTTACACAGCTCTCTGTTCTTGTCATTGTGGAGAGGTTTGAGTCTGTTTGATTGAGTGTGTGGACAGGTGACTTTTATACAGGTAACGAGTTCAAACAGGTGCAGTTAATACAGATAATGAGTGGAGAACAGGAGGGCTTCTTAAAGAAAAACTAACAGGTCTGAAGGAGCCGGAATTCTTACTTGTTGGTAGGTGATCAAATACTTATGTCATGCAATAAAATGCAAATTAATTACTTAAAAATCATACAATGTGATTTTCTGGATTTTTGTTTTAGATTCTGTCTCTCACAGTTGAAGTGTACCTATGATAAAATTACAGACCTCTACATGCTTTGTAAGTAGGAAAACCTGCAAAATCGGCAGTGTATCAAATACTTGTTCTCCCCACTGTATAAACCCCAGTCGTACTTTATCAAATGCCTTTTCGAAGTCTGCTATGAATATATATTTGAGGTTGTTTGTATTTCATGGAATGAGTAATTTTAGGCCAAACACCACAGAGAAAGAGAGAGAGAGTGAGTGAGAGTGAGAGAACGAGAGAGAGAGAGAGAATGAGAGAGAGCAAGAGAGAGAGAGAGAATGAGAGAGAGTGAGAGAACGAGAGAGAGAGAGAGATAGAGAGTGAGAGAATGAGAGAGAGAGAGAGGGAGAGGGAGAGTGAGACAGAGCTACATGATTACTAAGTTTTGGCTAGACTAATTTACCAATCTAAATTTTTTTTGCTGACAATGGCTAATTGAGTGACTATCAGTGACTGACATAACAAGAGAAAAACTGCTGATGCACAACCAAATTAAGAAATTGCTGCCATGACATTGCAACAGTAAATTGAAACTATGCCAGAGTCCCATCCTGGTATAGACTGTAAAAACCGTATAGACTGTATAGCCCATATAGAATGTATAGACTGTATATACAATATAGACCGTATAGACTGTATAGACTGTATAGACTGTATAGACCGTATAGACTGTATAGACAATATAGACCGTATAGACTGTATAGACTGTATAGACTGTATAGACTGTATAGACTGTATAGACAATATAGACCGTATAGACCGTATAGACTGTATAGACTGTATAGGCAATATAGACCGTATAGACTGTATAGACCATATAGAATGTATAGACTGTATAGACAATATAGACCGTATAGACTGTATAGACCGTATAGACCGTATAGACCGTATAGACTGTATAGACTGTATAGACTGTATAGACTGTATAGGCAATATAGACCGTATAGACCGTATAGACCATATAGAATGTATAGACTGTATAGACAATATAGACCGTATAGACTGTATAGACTGTATAGACAATATAGACCGTATAGACTGTATAGACTGTATAGACTGTATAGACAATATAGACCGTATAGACTGTATAGACTGTATAGACCGTATAGACTGTATAGACTGTATATACAATGTAGACCATATAGACTGTATAGACTGTATAGACTGAATAGACTGTATAGACTGTATAGACTGTATAGACTGTATAGACTGTATAGACTGTATAGACAATATAGACCGTATAGACTGTATAGACAATATAGACCGTATAGACTGTATAGACAATATATACCATATACCGGGGTATTTGGAAATAACCACGGGAGGGTTTTTCAATACCGTCAATACTGTTGAAACTATTTATTTAAGTAAGTACCTGCAGTCAACTTGTGCAACACATTAGGAGATAAAGCAGATCGCGTTCTTCATTTCACCTGTCACATTATTTTTCATTAAGCTTACCGTTAGTCCCCAGTCACATGTTATTTGTTTACAAGCACACAACGATGAGAGACCGGAGCCTTGTGATCTAGTTACAGTATGGAAATCACAACTAAATGTTTGCCAGCTAGATAACTTATGAATATTAAGTTAACTGTCTGAAATGTATTAAATGCTCTGCAGTTGTGCATTTGGTTTGCAAAACTTAGTAGTTATATAGCTGTAGCTCAATTGGTAGAGCATGGCGCTTGTAACGCCAGGATAGTGGGTTCAATCCGCACATGACTGTAAGTCGCTTTGGATAAAAGCGTCTGCTAAATGGCATATTATTGTGGTCCTCTGTAGCTCAGTTGGTAGAGCATGGCGCTTGTAACGCCAGGGTAGTGTGTTCGATCCCCGGGACCACCCATACGTAAAAATTTATGCACACATGACGGTAAGTTGCTTTGGATAAAAGTGTCTGCTAAATGGCTTATTATTATTAGCTTCTTGAAAAATCAACCTTCTCTTGGTAACAGCATAGAATCCCCTCCTGGACCTATAGCCTTGCTGTCTAATATTTGATTTGTGCGTTAGCTAAGGATTATTGTGCTTCAATGAGCAGTATTTCCGAGGTTTGACTATGGGCACGAAAACTAGCAGAACTGTGTCCAACAGCTGAGCCAGTCACTGATATCATCTTTGACTGAAACGATGCTGCTAACCAACAATCTACCTACTTAGCTAGTGTTGCACACACAATGTTGAATCTTCCAACAAAAGTTATCTAGCAAGCTACTGTAGCTAGTAGTGATAATTCTTACATTATTATGAGTTTTCATGAAGCAGCTGTTCTTCTGCCACGAGTCATTGCAGTAGACTCCCGAGTCAGCTGCTGTGCTCAGCTGACCCAACGATACAATCGTGGAGAAACATGCTGATCTATGGACTGATTTCTGATAACAGTCAGTTACTCTTAATTGTGGGGATGCATGTCTACAACTTATGGGTAACTTAAACTGGCTAAGCACGCTTTTTATGTCAGTGAAGTTTATGTAGGCAAACTATTAAATCACTGTTACCATGTATGTAATAATTTAGCTAGCTAGATAGTCTGCCTATTTCATGGAGACTCATTCGAGAGCGCAGTGATATAAAAAATTGGGAACTATATTTACAATTTTCTAATGGTGGATGCTCAATATTCAAATTTGAATGTGAGTTCCACATCCTACATGATAGATCGGTTGAGTGACGAGTTTTGCGGAGGAGTGTCACCATCTGACGTGAGACAATGGATCAACACACCTCATAACTATCAAATCAAATGTTATTTGTCACATGCGTCAAATACAACTGGTGTAGACTTTACCGTGAACTTCTTGCTTACGAGCCCTTCCCATCGATGCAGAGTTTAATAATAATAATACAAATTAAAAATAGGGCCTCCCGAGTGGCACAGCAGTCTAAGGCACTGATCGGTGCTAGAGGCGTCACTACAGATCCGGGTTCGATCCCGGGCTGTGTCGCAGCCTGCCACGACCGGGAGACCAATGAGGTGGTGCACAATTTGCCCAGTGTTGTCTGGGTTAGGGGAGGGTTTGGCCGGCTGGGATGTCCTTGTCCCATTTCACTCTAGCGACTCCTTGTGGATAAAAGTAATGTATAATATTCCTTTATGTAAAATTATAAATAATGTTTATTTCTCTGAGAATTTTGAATTGTTAAGAGGTGTTAAACAGGGTTGCCCTCTTTCACCATACTTGTTTGTTATGGCCATTGAATTGTTAGCTATTAAAATCAGATCCAATGATACAATTAAGGGGTTAAAAATTAATGGATTAGAAACAAAGGTATCAATGTATGCCAACTATTCAATTTTTCTCTTGAGTCCACAATCTTCAACACTGAACGGTCTTATTGACAACCTGGATAATTTTCCAGTTTATCTAGATTAAAACCCAACTATGATAAAAATACTATATTATGGATTGGGTCTCTAAAAGACACAATCTTTAAATTGCAATGTGGTCTCTCGATTAAATGGTCAGATGGTGCAGTTGATGTGCTTGGTGTACATGTTCCTGGAAAGTTGAATGATCTTGCAGCTATCAATTTTGATAGAAAACTTAGCAAACTAGATAGGATCTTGAAACCATGGAACGGGAAACACCTGTCCATCTATGAGAAAATTACACTGATTAATTATCTAGGTATATCACAGTTTACATATATATTCATGGCTCTACTGACTCCAGGAGAATGTGTTTTAAAGTTATGTGAGCAAAAAATATAAATTTTTATTTGGAATGGAAAACCGTATAAATGTTAAAGGGGTATATTTATATAATGAATATGAGCTTGGAAGGCTAAAACTGTGAAATATCAAGGCATTAAACCGTTCTCTTAAAGTGCTGGTATTGTTTGCCAGACAGTAGCAGAGAGTCTATGGCTTGGGTGGCTGGAGTCTTTGGCAATTTTTCTGGCCTTCCTCTGACACCACCTGATACAGAGGTCCTGGATGGCAGGGAGCTTGGCCCCAGTAATGCACTGGGCTCTCCGCACAACCCTCTGTAGCGCTTTGCGGTCAAGGGCGGTGCATTTGGCACACCAAGCAGTGATGCAGCTTGTTAAGATGCTCTACATGGTGCAACGGTTTGAGGATCCGAGGGCCCTGAAGGGGAAGAGGCCCTGCCGTGCCCTCTTCACGACTGTGTGGGTGTGTGTGGACCATGTTAAGTTCTTAGTGATGTGGAAGCCAAGGAACTTGTAGCTCTCGACCCGCTCCACAACAATCCTATCTATGTTGATGGAGGTGTGCTCTCCCCTCTTTCTCCTGTAATCCACGATCAGCTCCTTGGTCTTACTGACATTGAGGGAGAGGTTGTTGTCCTGGCACCACACTGCTAAGTCTCTGACCTCCTCCCTGTAGGCTGTCTCATTGCCATCGGTGATCAGGCCAACCACCGTCGTGTCGTCAGCAAACTTGATGATGGTGTTGGAGTCGTGCGTGGCCACCCAGTCGTGGGTGAACAGGGAGTACAGGTGGGGACTAAGCACACACCCCTATTCATACTGACATCAACATCATAAACAACCTAATAATGTCAACATCCATATACCACCAGGAAATATTAACTTTACAACGTGCAATATGAATAATGCAATTGAAATTACCTGGCTGCACTCCAATACGCACACAGTCGAAGAGTTACATTTTGCCGTGAAGGAATATGAACGATGGGGAATTAATTTGAAAAAGTACGAGTTTTTGAAGTTAAGGGATTTGATGGAGGAAAGGAAGCAGTTCATTAAACGGAACTTGGCACCCATGCAACATTCCCTTTGGTTATAAACACACTACGGGGTAGCACAATGGCTGTTGGGTAAATGGATGCCTAAGGAAGGAACACAATTTATTGCATTGGTTTTTCTTTGGGATTGAGCCAGGAAGCCTAATCATCATTCAGACAAGTGGAAAAACAATGCTTTGTCATGTCCCCAACGTTACTTAGAGGTTAGATGGTGGAGACACAAAATAACTATAAAACTGTGCCATATTGATGTACATGTTAAAATGCAGAAAAACTTGTTATGTCTATTTGTTTTTATTAACCTACTGTAAGGAAAACATATTTATACATTCAATACATTTTTAAGATCAGCGGGAGGCTGGGTGATGTTCCCTGGCAGAGCCTTTTAGAGTATGTGTCCAAAAAAGCACCCTATTCCCTTATTGCGATGGGCCCTGGTCAAAGGTAGTGCACTATAAAGGGAATATGTTGCTATTTGGGACACATATAGTCTCTCCTACTGTTGGGAGTGTTTCAGTGTGAGATGCAGATAGTCTCTCCTACTGTTGGGAGTGTTTCAGTGTGAGATGCAGATAGTCTCTCCTACTGTTGGGAGTGTTTCAGTGTGAGATGCAGATAGTCTCTCCTACTGTTGGGAGTGTTTTAGTGTGAGATGCAGATTGTACCGGTACCCCCATATATATAGCCTCCCTACTGTTATTTAATTTTACTGCTGCTCTTTAATTATTTGTCTTTTTTTTTTTTTTTACTTATCTATTTTTTACTTAACACTTTTTTTCTTAAAACTGCATTGTTGGTTAAGGGCTTGTAAGTAAGCATTTCACTGTAAGGTCTACACCTGTTGTATTCTGCACATGTGGTAAATACAATTTGATTTGAGTTGAACAACAGAGAGTTACTGCAAGTTGCAAAGAAAACAGGAGATGCCGCCACTATTCCAGCACCATTTCAACTTCAACATTTCAACACCATCAAATCACCTCTGCTTAGTCTAATACAGTGACAACTAAAAGATACCAGAAACAATTTAGTCCAATCAACGTAAGCTAAATATGGTGGCTGTCCATTGTACTGATTTCTGTGTGTGTGCGTGTGTGCGTGTGTGTGTGTGTGTGTGTGTGTGTTTGTGCAAGTAGATGAACATGTTGACTCACCCTACTTGTAGATAAACACCAGCAATGCCATCCTCCTCTTTCATGTTTCCTAAACAGTCTTTGACTCTGTCATACAGTACACACTTTTAGTTTTTGTTGTGCTAGGCTACCTGGCTAAAATGCTTGCTCGCTAGCTTAACTTACTTTCATGGGCAAGGTCAGCTAGTTAACATTAGCCTTCTACATCTAGCTACATATTGAACTTCCATCCTCTCAGGCCAGGGGCACAACAATGTATGAATTAATGGTTGGATCAGAATCGCCTTTATAATCATTGGCCAGTACGGATAATTAAGTAAAACCACAACTCCAAATCCCTATCTTCGTCCATGGCTAATTTAGGGAAGGGCCAATTTTAGCACCTTGGCTAGCTAGCCACCGGAGAACAACGACACAATGAGATGCAACAATTAAAATGTTTCTGTCAATGACGTATGCTCTCAATGGGATTTGATAGGAGTGATGCCAAATCCAAGCTGGCTTCCCTTGACACTTTTTTTTGGTGCGCCAGGACCATTCACAGTTGAGATCGCTCAGTTTAGCTCAACGCTGATTGGAAAATGTTTTATACTTTTTTTGTCAAGGGAGGCCAGATGCTCGCTGGCTTCCCTTGCCTTCAATGCTATGGCGGCAACAATATCGTACTCGTTTGGACCAGACAGCATCAGCTAGATGACCTACAGGTAGAGAGACAGAGCTCGGATGCTTTCTCCTGTGAGATACATTCAGCCTCTTGCGAATTGAAGGAAAATTATGAAACACAGAGACACGAAAGATACATAATAATTTTATGTTTTATTTTTTATTTTTTTATTTGTACATTTTTTTGGGAAGCCTGGCTTCCCTTAGCATCCATGAATACACACCACTGGTGGTATATGCTCCAAATTGCGTTGTGGTTTGAGGAGAACACGTATATTTTGTCTAGTTGGAGATGAGTACAAGACAGAGATGAGTGGACGAGACTGAGGCGCGCGTGGACAACAGTGGATGCATCAATTCAAGCTACAAGTGTAGGCCTAATGACAATAGCAGAATTCATCAAATCACAGTGCACTGTTGGGGTTTGGATGCTGAAATTATTTTGTGAGTGAACGAATGTGAGCAGGTAGCCTACATGAGCGCCTTTGTTAAGTGATTAACAAACAGATGAAAACATCATGACTGGTTGTGTTTCTTCCTCATTAAAAGGTATAGGCAGCGTGCCCATAAGGCTAGGGGAAGATAAGCTTTCCCTAAAGTAAATTGAATTACATTGCCAAAATTATATACACTAATTAGCTTACTCCTGTCTATACAGAAATAAATCAAAACCATTCAAAATAGGCTACTACACCAGAAATTGTGATTTGGCCACAGAGGATCATTAGCTTAAAAAAAATATATATTCTTTTAAATTGCATAGCCTACAGTCGGAAGGGCCCGGAATTTGGGCAGCATACTGCAAATATCAAATAGATGATTGTTGAGTTGCGATTGTCAGTGAAAAGCAGAGAGACCCAGCCAGGCATACCACAATATTTAAAAATACAATTGCGGAAAAACAGCTTGGAAAGCAAATGGCTATTGCTGTAAAGAGATGACAATGAAAAGAATCCAATCTGTCATTTAATTATACAATTCTTAACTTAATTGAGCAAACAGTAGCTTATCTTATTGGCACCAGCGGAGAACATCGGCCATATCCCCGGTGAGTGTGCATTTTCACTGTCTTTATCATTGGGTCAGTGACACTTTTGTTTGTTTTTGGACAATAATTTTCTCCTCCAGGTTAGTTCGACATTGTATTTGTGTCTCCTCTTTTTGTAGGCCAATTATATGGATCAGACAACAATGTTTTTACCAATCTGTTTGTCAGTGTCAGCAGAGTAGGCAACCCTGTAATTTATGTAGTATTAAAAAAAATATGTGTGTGCAATTGGGTGTCCCGTACCATTAAGAAATTAAATCTACTTTTGTTGTGTATATAACTTAATTTTATTTGATGACTTTATTATTTTTAATTCCTTAAAGTCATCATCTCATCTCCGCTCAAGTAGTAGCAGTCAGCCAGCCAGACCATCTAACGTTATCTCTGTGCTCCCAATACTGTTCTGTCTTTAGTCATCCGATTTAGCTAGACTAGCTGAAGAGCTGTCTGACAAAATCATTTTACTAGTTCTTCAAAGTATACTGAACAAAAATATAAATGCAATAAGCAACAATTTCAAAAATCTTACTGAGTTACAGTTCATAGAAGGAAATCAGTCAATTGAAATAAATTAATTAGGCCGTCATTTATGGATTTTACATGACTGGGCATGGGCACAGCCATGGGTGGGCCTGGGAGGGCATAGGTCCACCCACTTGGGAGCCAGGCACAGTCAATCAGAATTAGTTTTTGCCCACAAAAGGGCTTTATTACAGACAGAAATATTCCTCATCACACCCACCCCCAGACGATTCCTCAGGTGAATGTGGAGGTCCTGGGCTGGTGTGGTTACACGTGGCCTGTGGTTGTGAGGCCGGTTGAACGTACTATCAAATGGAGGCGGCTTATGGTAGGGAAATTAACATTCAATTCTCTGGCAACAGCTCTGTTGGACATTCCTGCAGCCAGCATGCCAATTGCACAATCCCTTAAAACTTGAGACATCTGTGGCATTGTGTTGTGTGACAAAACTGCACGTTTTAGAGTGGCCTTTTATTGTCCCCAGCACAAGTTGCACCTGTGCAATGATCATGCTGTTTAAACAGCTTCTTGACATGCCACACCTTTCAGGTGGATGGATTATCTTGGCAAAGGAGAAATGCTCAGTAACAGGGATGTAAACAAATTTGTGCCGGAATTCTGAGATAAATAAGCTTTTTGTGTGTGTGTAAAATTTTTGGGATCTTTTACTCAGCTAATGAAACATGGGACCAACACTTGACATGTTGCGTTTATATTTTTGTTCAGTATAGATAAGGTATACTTTCACGATCTGTCTCTATCCATCTCTCTCTTCCTTGTGTTGTGTACATTTCTCTCTCATGCTGTCTGTGTGTCTATGTGGTATGTCTGTATCCAACCTAATGTAGCAGGCATAAAAGTGTATCCATCTCTGTCGGACCTGGAAGCAGCAGTACCACGTTTCTGCGCTGAACTAGGTTGAATATTTGCTTAGCGAAAACTACAACTCCCTTCAGCCCAGTTTTCCACATAGTTATTGACTTTATTTCTCGCGTGAATGATTTGATTTCTCTGTAGAGAAACGGCGGGTTGATTAATAGCCCCCCCAAACAAGGCTAGTAGCAGCACTGTCGCGGAGAGTCCTAGCACCAGGCTCTGCACCAAGCTCAGGCACCAGTCTCAGGCACCAGGCTCAGGCACCAGGCTCAGGCACCAGGCTCAGCACCAAGCTCATGCACCAGGCTCAGCACCAAGCTCATGCACCAGGCTCAGCACCAAGCTCAGGCACCAGGCTCATGCACCAGGCTCATGCACCAGGCTCAGGCACCAGGCTCAGGCATGAGGCTCAGGCACCAGGCTCAGGCACCAGGCTCAGCATCAGGCTCAGCACTGCTCGTTTAAATGATGGAGTCACCATTATTTATTAATGTGAATGAAAGACAAAAATAACACAGAGCACAAAACAATGCTCTAGAATAGGAAAACAAACATTGTGTGACTCGCCGGTCGGTCCCCTGTTTGGAGGAAATAAACTCAAGATGTTCCTGAGTCAGTCAGTTCAAATACAGTTTGCTGTCATTCAGGAGCGAATTGGGGCGTATTATGATGAAGACAATACTGTGCTGTGCTGTGTGACGCATGACAGATCAAGACTCACCACGCTGCAACTTTACAGGATGATAACATGATTGACAAATGAAAGCGGAGGGATCTCCATAACAGTCTTAAGCCAAGCAGGGTAGGGCAGGGTAGGTCAGGGTAGGGCAGGGTAAGTTAGGGCAGGGTAGGGCAGGGTAGGGAAGGGCATGGTAGGGTAGGTCAGGGCAGGGTAGGGTAGGGGCAGGGCAGGGTAGGGCAGGGTAAGTTAGGGCAGTGTATGGCAGGGTAAGTTTGGGCAGGGTAGGACAGGGTAGGATAGAGTAGGTAAGGGCAGGGTAGGGTAGGTCAGGGCAGGGTAGGGTAGGGCAGGGTAAGTTAGGGCAGGGCAGGGCAGGGCAGGGTGGGGCAGGGTAGGGCAGGGCAGGTTAGGGTAGGGCAGGGCAGGGCAGGGCAGGGCAGGGCAGGGCAGGGCAGGGCAGGGCAGGGTAGGGTAGGGCAGGGTAGGGTAGGGTAGGGTAGGGTAGGGCAGTGTAGGGTAGGTCAGGGCAGGGTAGGTCAGAGCAGGGCAGGGCAGGGTAGGGCATGGTAAATTAGGTCAGGGTAGGGTAGGGTAGCATAGGGTAGCTCAAGGCAGGGTAGGGCAAGGCAGGGCAGGGCTGGGTAGGGTAGCATAGGGTAGCTCAAGGCAGGGCAGGGCAGGGCAGGGCAGGGCAGGGCAGGGCAGGGCAGGGCAGGGCAGGGCAGGGCAGGGCAGGGCAGGGCAGGTTAGGGTAGGGTAGGGTAGGGTAGGTCAGGGCAGGGCATTCACTATACTGTATCCACACTACTGCTTAGGAATCTGAACATGCATATGATGTAGGCGTACAGTGCATATACATGGGCAAAAAAGGTAATCCCAACCAATGTAGCCTATCAAAAGTTTATATTACATGGGCCAAGAACGTAATCCCAACCAATGTAGCCTATCTACACACAATACCCCATAATGAAAAGCCAAAACAGTTCTTTAATTACAAATAAAAAACTTAAATATGACATTTAAATAGGTATTCATACTCTTTACTCAGTACTTTGTTGAAGCAACTTTGGCAGCAATTACAGCCTTGAGTCTTCTACAAGCTTGGCACACCGGGATTTGGGGAGTTTCTCCCATTCTTTTCTGCTGATCCTCTCAAGCTACAGTGCCTGGCAAAAGTATTCATCCCCCTTCGCATTTTTCCTATTTTGTTGCATTACAACCTGTAATTTAAAATGATTTTAATTTGGATTCCATGTAATGAACTTACATAAAATAGTCCAAATTGGTGAAGTGAAATTAAAAAATAACTGGTTTCAAAAAATTTGACAAAATAAATAACGGAAAAGAGGTGCGTGCATATGAATTCACCACCTTTGCTATGAAGCCCCTAAATAAGATCTGATGCAACAATTACCTTCAGAAGTCACATAATTACTTAAATAAAGTCCACCTGTGTGCAATCTAAGTGTCACATGATCTCAGCATATATACACCTGTTATGAAAGGCCCCAGAATCTGCATCACCACTAAGCAAGGGGCACCACCAACCAAGCGGCACCATGAAGACCAAGGAGCTCTCCAAACAGGTCATGGACAAAGTTGTGGAGAAGTACAGATCAGGGTTGGGTTCTAAAAAAATATCAGAAACTTTAAACATACCACGGAACAACATTAAATCCATTATTAAAAAATGGAAAGAATATGGCACCACAACAAACCTGCCAAGAATGGGCCGCCCACCGAAACTCACAGACCAGGCAAGGGCATTTATCAGAGTGGCAACAAGGAGACCAAAGATAACCCTGAAGGAGCTGCAAAGCTCCACAGCGGAGATTGGAGTATTTGTCCATAGGACCACTTTAAGCTGTACACTCCACAGAGCTGGGCTTTACGGAAGAGTGGCCAGAAAAAAGCCATTGCAAAAAAAACAAAAAAAAAAACAAGCAAACACGTTTGGAATTTGCCAAAAGGCATGTGGCAGACTCCCCAAACATATGGAAGAATGTATTCTGGTCAGATGAGACTAAAATTCAGCTTTTTGGCCATCAACGAAAACGCTATGTCTGGCGCAAACCCAACACCTCTCTTCACCCCGAGAACACCATCCCCACAGTGAAGCATGGTGGTGGCAGCATCATGCTGTGGGGATGTCTTTCATCACCAGGGACTGGGAAACTGGTCAGAATTGAAGAAATGATGGATGGCGCTAAATACAGGGAAATTATTGAGGGAAACCTGTTTCAGTCTTCCAGAGATTTGAGACTGGGACGGAGGTTCACCTTCCAGCAGGACAATTACCCTAAGCAAACTGCTAAAGAAACACTTGAGTTGTTTAAGGGGAAACATTTAAACATCTTGGAATGGCCTAGTCAAAGCCCAGACCTCGATCCAATTGAGAATCTGTGGTATGACTTAAAGATTGCTCTACACCAGCGGAACTCATCCAAATTGAAGAAGCTGGAGCAGTTTTGCCTTGAAGAATGGGCAAAAATCCCAGTGGCTAGATGTGCCAAGCTTATAGAGACATAGCCGAAGAGTCTTGCAGCTGTAATTGCTGCAAAAGGTAGCTCTACAAAGAATTGACTTTGGGGGGGTGAATAGTAATGCATGCTCAAGTTGTCAGTTTTTTTGTCTTATTTCTTGTTTGTTTCACAATAAAAACATATATAAGTGGTTGGCATGTTGTGTATATCAAACAATACAAACCCCCAAAAAATCCATTTTAATTCCAGGTTGTCAGGCAACAAAATAGGAACAATCCCAAGGGGGTGAATACTTTCGCAAGCCACTGTATGTCAGGTTGGATGGGGAGCGTCGCTGCACAGCTATTTTCAGGTCTCTCCAGAGATGTTCGATCGGGTTCAAGTCCAGGCTCTGGCTGGGCCATTCAAGGACATTCAGAGACATGTCCCGAAGCCACTCCTGTGTTATCTTGGCTGTGTGCTTAGTGTCGTTGTCCTTTTGGAAGGTGAACCTTCACCCCAGTCTGAGGTCCTGAGCGCTCTGGAGCAGGTTTTCATCAAGGATCTCTCTGTACTTTGCACCGTTCACCTTTCCCTCGATCATGACTAGTCTCCCAGTCCCTGCTGCTGAAAAACATCCCCACAGCATAATGCTGCCACCACCATGTTTCACAGTAGGATGGTGCCAGGTTTCCTCCAGATGTGATGCTTGGTATTCAGGCCAAAAGGTTCAATCTTGGTTTCATCAGACCAGAGAATCTTGTTTCTCATGGCACCTTTAGGTGCCTTATGGCAAACTCAAAGCAGGCTGTTATGTGCCTTTTACTGAGGAGTGGCTTCCGTCTGGCCACTCTACCATAAAGGCCTGATTGGTGGAGTGCTGCAGAGATGGTTGTCCTTCTGGAAGGTTCTCCCATCTCCACAGAGGAACTCTGAAGCTCTGTCAGAGTGACCATCGGGTTCTTGGTCACCTCCCTGACCAAGGCCCTTCTCCCCCGATTGTTCAGTTTGGCCGGGCGGCCAGCTCTAGGAAGAGTCATGTTGGTTCCAAACTTCTTCCATTTAAGAATGATGGAGGCCACTGTGTTCTTCGGGACCTTCAATGCTGCAGACATTTTTTGAAATCCTTCCCCAGATCTGTGCCTCGACACAATCCTGTCTCAGAGCTCTATGGCTTGGTTTTTGCTCTGACATGTAGTGTCAACTGTGGGACCTTATATAGACAGGTGTGTGCCTTTCGAAATTATGTCCAATCAATTAAATTTACCACAGGTGGACACCAATCAAGTTGTAGGAACATCTCAAGGATAATCAATGGAAACAGGATGCACCTGAGCTCAATTTCGAGTCTCACAGCAAAGGGTCTGAATACTTATGTAAATAAGGTGTTTCTGTTTTTTATTTTGAATACATTTGCAAAAACGTCTGAAATACTTTTTTCGCTTAGTCATTATGGGGTATTATGTGTAGATTTATGAGGAAAACAATTATTTTAATCCATTTAAGAATAAGGCTGCAACATAACAAAATGTGGAAAAAGTCAACGGGTCTGAATATGTTTCTGAATGCACATATATTACATGGGCCAGAACAGTACTCCCAACCAATGTAGCCTATCTAAAGTATATATTACATGGGCCAGAACAGTAATCCCAGCAACAGCAACCTCCTACCTGTTCCATTTCATGGACTTAATGTGATGGTATTACCTATCAAATTACCCATCCCAAAACCCTACTCACAGCTAAATCACTGCTATAACAGCATCAGTAATGGAGGTTACAGCACCTCTGAGCTGAACAATTACTGGCATTATGGAATGTGCTATGTGGGGATAAACAAAACACAAACACAGACGCTGCTCCAATTTGTGGTATCCTACATACGCAGGTCAGGCGGGCACCCCAGCGAATCTGGTTAGGGATTGGCCCATGCAGCCCTAGATGTCAGCAGGTGAACGGTACTGTCTGTCTGTGGTTTGTTTTAGTTATGAGTGCTGGTGCTGCGGTCGGTGCAGCTGGGATGGTTGCTCTATCTCTCGTCTCTCGCCGGCCGGCCCATGCATTATCAGCGCCAGTGTTTTACATATAGAGAGGGATGGAGAGAGAGAGGGATGGAGAGAGAGAGAGAGAGAGAGAGAGAGAGAGAGAGAGAGAGAGAGAGAGAGAGAGAGAGAGAGAGAGAGAGAGAGAGAGAGAGAGAGAGAGAGAGAGAGAGAGAGAGAGAGAGAGAGAGAGAGAGAGAGAGAGAGAGAGAGAGAGAGAGAGAGAGAGAGAGAGAGAGAGAGAGAGAGAGAGAGAGAGAGAGAGAGAGAGAGGAGAGAGAGAGAGAGAGAGAGAGAGAGAGAGAGAGAGAGAGGGGTACATCGATGCGCTGCATGCTTACCTAAACCCATGGAGAGACAAAGTCCAGGATGCAGGCCCAACTATGGATTAGCCATGATTAGGGCTATACGGGTTAATATATGGGTGCAGCCCTGGGCAGAAAATAGTTATATTTGTAGTTTATTTGAAATACCAACTGTAATAGGGTTGTGGGTTCGATTCCCAAGGGGGGCCAATATGACAAATAAAAATGTATGCACTCACTAACTGTAAGTCGCTCTGGATTAGAGCATCTGCTAAATGACCAAAATGTAAATGTAAATGTAATATAGTTTAAGATTAAGGTCACTTATATTGGTCAATTGTACATAAGGTCCAATCGAAAGTTTACTTCCACTTTTAATCCAAACCATCCAAAAAACACACATACACGTTTTTTTTTTGGGAGAGGTGCGGGGGCTGCCACACTGGGCTGTTGTTGTGGAGTGTTAAGTGCCTTGCAGGGCACAATGGCAGGCAATGACATCTACTATATGATACCAGCAACCCTCCGTTGCCAGCTCACTTCTGGACAGATTTTTCCAGACTGACCCATTATTCCAACCTGGCAACCCTCCAGTCGCCTGGCTCGCCTCTCTAACTGTTAGGCTACTTTACATAGAGAATATAGTTGATATAATATACATGTAATTTATATACAGTAATATAGTTTATATAGATACATATTCTCTTGCACATCTAGCATTCCAGTGTTAATACTATTGTAATTATTTTGCACTATAGCCTATTTATTGCCTTACCTCCATAACTTGCTACATTTGCACACACTGTATATATATTTTCTGCTGTATTTTTGACTTTATGTTTTTTACCCCATATGTAACTCTGTGTTGTTTTTATTGCACTGCTTTGCTTTATCTTGGCCAGGTCGCAGTTGTAAATGAGAACCTGTTCTCAACTGGCTTAACTGGTTAAATAAAGGTGAAAAAAATTATAAAAATAATAAAAAAAACTCTATTTTTTTATTTCACCTTTATTTAACCAGTTAAGCCAGTTGAGAACAAGTTCTAATTTACAACTGCGACCTGGCCAAGATAAAGCAAAGCAGTGTGATTAAAAGCAACAACACAGAATTACATATGGGGTAAACAAAACATAAAGTCAAAAATACAACAGAAAATATATATACAGTGTGTGCGAATGTAGTAAGTTATGGAGGTAAGGCAATAAATAGGCCATAGTGCAAAATAGTTACAATTTCGTATTAACACTGGAATGATAGATGTGCAAAAAAATTATGTGCAAATAGAGATACTGGGGTGCAAATTAGCAAAATAAATAAGAATATGGGAATGAGGTAGTTGGGTGGGCTAATTTCAGAATTGCTGTGTACAGTAGCAGTGATCGGTAAGCTGCTCTGACAACTGACGCTTAAAGTTAGTGAGGGAGATAAGAACCTCCAGCTTCAGAGATTTTTGCAGTTCGTTCCAGTCATTGGCAGCAGAGAACTGGAAGGAATGGCGGCCAAAGGAGGTGTTGGCTTTGGGGATGACCAGTGAGCTAAGATAAGACAGGGATTTGCCTAGTAGTGATTTATAGATGACCTGGAGCCAGTGGGTTTGGCGACGAATATGTAGTGAGGGCCAGCCAACAAGAGAGTACAGGTCACAATGGTGGGTAGTATACAGGGCTTTGGTGACAAAACGGATGGCACTGTGATAGACTACATCCAATTTGCTGAGTAGAGTGTTGGAGGCTATTTTGTAAATTACATCGCCGAAGTATCGGTAAATAGTCAGTTTTACGAGGGCATGTTTGGCAGCATGAGTAAGGAGGCTTTGTTGCGAAATAGGAAGCCGATTCTAGATACAACTTTTGATTGGAGATGCTTAATGTGAGTCTGGAAGGAGAAATTATAGTCTAACCAGATACCTAGGTATTTGTAGTTGTCCACATACTCTAGGTCAGACCCGCCGAGAGTAGTGATTCTAGTCGGGTGGGCGGGTGCAAGCAGCGTTCGGTTGAAGAGCATGCATTTAGTTTTAAAAGGCAACTACTTTCTTTGATATTCAAATAAAGGTATCAGGAAAACCAAATAATATTTTAAAGTATTTTGAATACCACTCAGAGAAACCAAATAATATTTTAAAGTATTTTGAATACCTCTCAGCAAAACAAATAATATTTGAAAGTATTTTGAATACCTACATTTACGTCATTTAGCAGACACTCTTATCCAGAGCGACTTACATGAGCAATTAGGGTTAAGTGCCTTGCTCAAGGGCACATCGACATATTTTTCACCTAGTCGGCTTGGGGATTAGAACCAACGACCTTTCGGTTACTGGCACAACGCTCTTAACCACTAAGCTACCTACCTCTCAGAAAAACAAATACTATTTTAAAGTATTTTGAATGTGTCAGAAAAATCCAATCATATTTGAAAGTATTTTGAATACCTCTCAGAAAAACAAAGAATATTCTAAAGCATTTTGTATATCTCTCAGAAAAACAAAGAATAGTTGAAGTTATTTCAATACCTCTCAGAAAAACAAATAATATTTGAAGTTATTTGAATATATGCAAGTTATTTGAAAACAAAACAATATTTATTTGATTTCTTCCAAATATTTGATGAAGAACCAAAAAACTATGACAGTTAGTTGAGTTAGTCTAAATATATGATCATTAGCACATAGTTTGGAGGGCTCTTTGATATTAATCTTAATATACCCTATAGCCTAGAATAAAATACCTGAGGGACATGGAATCACCTCAGCATTAGAGTAGACAACTTCTGCAGCTTCAAAATGGCTGACAGATATATGTTCATAATGAGTGAGACATAAGGTAATACAGTAACACTTGACATTAAGTTGTGTAGTAACTTTGTGATAATTACAATAGCAACATAAAAATATAAAAATATAAAAATAAATATGCCATTTAGCAGACGCTTTTATCCAAAGCGACTTACAGTCATGCGTGCATACATTTTTTTTGTGTATGGGTGGTCCCGGGGATCGAACCCACTACCTTGGCGTTACAAGCGCCGTGCTCTACCAGCATTGTACTTTGGAAATGTCTTTATAATTGCATAGTATTACAGAAGTGGAATACGGAACAGTCACTATTTCTCTTGTGTGCAGTACTCATAAAAATGCTCATTATGCAAATACAGTTCATTACCAAAGTATTATGTAACAACATGCTGATAAAATGTTGCTCCAAAAGATATTACATTTACATTTTACATTTTAGTCATTTAGCAGACGCTCTTATCCAGAGCGACTTACAGGAGCAATTAGGGTTAAGTGCCTTGCTCAAGGGCACATTTACGTCATTTAGCAGACGCTCTTATCCAGAGCGACTTACAAATTGGTGCATTCACCCTATAGCCTATTTTTTTTTTTTTTGGGGGGCGGGGGGGGTAGAAGGATTACTTTATCCTATCCCAAGTATTCCTTAAAGAGGTGGGGTTTCAAATGTCTCCGGAAGGTGGTGAGTGACTCCGCTGTCCTGGCGTCGTGAGGGAGCTTGTTCCACCATTGGGGTGCCAGAGCAGCGAACAGTTTTGACTGGGCTGAGCGGGAACTATGCTTCCGCAGAGGAAGGGGAGCCAGCAGGCCAGAGGTGGATGAACGCAATGCCCTCGTTTGGGTGTAGGGACTGATCAGAGCCTGAAGGTACGGAGGTGCCGTTCCCCTCACTGCTCCATAGGCAAGCACCATGGTCTTGTAACGGATGCGAGCTTCAACTGGAAGCCAGTGGAGTGTGCGGAGGAGGGGGGTGACGTGAGAGAACTTGGGAAGGTTGAACACCAGACGGGCTGCGGCATTCTGGATCAGTTGTAGGGGTTTAATGGCACAGGCAGGGAGCCCAGCCAACAGCGAGTTGCAGTAATCCAGACGGGAGATGACAAGTGCCTGGATTAGGACCTGTGCCGCTTCCTGTGTAAGGCAGGGTCGTACTCTCCGAATGTTGTAGAGCATGAACCTGCAGGATCGGGTCACCGCCTTGATGTTAGCGGAGAACGACAGGGTGTTGTCCAGGGTCACGCCAAGGCTCTTCGCACTCTGGGAGGAGGACACAACGGAATTGTCAACCGTGATGGCGAGATCATGGAACGGGCAGTCCTTCCCCGGGAGGAAGAGCAGCTCCGTCTTGCCAGGGTTCAGCTTGAGGTGGTGATCCGTCATCCATACTGATATGTCTGCCAGACATGCAGAGATGCGATTCGCCACCTGGTTATCAGAAGGGGGAAAGGATAAGATTAGTTGTGTATCGTCAGCGTAGCAATGATAGGAGAGGCCATGTGAGGATATGACAGAGCCAAGTGACTTGGTGTATAGGGAGAAAAGGAGAGGGCCTAGAACTGAGCCCTGGGGGACACCAGTGGTGAGAGCACGTGGTGCGGAGACAGCTTCTCGCCACGCCACTTGGTAGGAGTGACCGGTCAGGTAGGACGCAATCCAGGAGTGAGCCGCGCCGGAGATGCCCAGCTCGGAGAGGGTGGAGAGGAGGATCTGATGGTTCACAGTATCAAAGGCAGCAGACAGGTCTAGAAGGACAAGAGCAGAGGAGAGAGAGTTAGCTTTAGCAGTGCGGAGAGCCTCCGTGACACAGAGAAGAGCAGTCTCAGTTGAATGACCAGTCCTGAAACCTGACTGGTTTGGATCAAGAAGGTCATTCTGAGAGAGATAGCAAGAGAGTTGGCTAAAGACGGCACGCTCAATAGTTTTGGAAAGAAAAGAAAGAAGGGATACTGGTCTGTAGTTGTTGACATCAGTGGGATCGAGTGTTGGTTTTTTGAGAAGGGGTGCAACTCTCGTTCTCTTGAAGACGGAAGGGACATAGCCAGCGGTCAAGGATGAGTTGATCAGCGAGGTGAGGTAGGGGAGAAGGTCACCGGAGATGGTCTGGAGAAGAGAGGAGGGGATGGGGTCAAGCGGGCAGGTTGTTGGGCGGCCTGCAGTCACTAGTCGCAAGATTTTATCTGGAGAGAGAGGGGAGAAAGAAGTCAAAGCATAGGGTAGGGCAGTGTGAGCAGGACCAGCAGTGTCATTAGACTTAACAAACGAGGATCGGATGTCGTCAACCTTCTTTTCAAAGTGGTTGACGAAGTCATCCACAGAGAGGGAGGAGGGGGGGGGGGGGGGGGGGGGAGAAAATGTAGAGAGGAGGGAGTGAAAAGATGCCAGGTCGGCAGGGAGTTTAGTTTTCTTCCATTTCCGCTCAGCTGCCCGGAGCTCTGTTCTGTGAGCTCGCAATGAGTCATCAAGCCACGGAGCTGGAGGGGAGGACCGAGCCGGCCGGGAGGATAGGGGACACAGGGAGTCAAAGGATGCAGAAAGGGAGGAGAGGAGGATTGAGGAGGCAGAATCAGGAGATTGGAGGGAGAAGGATTGAGCAGAGGGAAGAGATGATAGGATGGAAGAGGAGAGAGTAGTGGGAGAGAGAGAGCGAAGGTTGCGGCGGCGCATTACCATCTGTGTAGGGGCAGAGTGAGTAGTGTTGGAGGAGAGCGAGAGAGAAAAGGATACAAAGTAGTGGTCGGAGACATGGAGGGGAGTTGCAGTGAGATTAGTAGAAGAGCAACATCTAGTAAAGATGAAGTCAAGCGTATTGCCTGCCTTGTGAGTAGGGGGGGACGGTGAGAGGGTGAGGTCAAAAGAGGAGAGGAGTGGAAAGAAGGAGGCAGAGAGAAATGAGTCAAATGTAGACGTAGGGAGGTTGAAATCCCCCAAAACTGTGAAGGGTGAGCCATCCTCAGGAAAGGAACTTATCAAGGCGTCAAGCTCATTGATGAACTCTCCAAGGGAACCTGGAGGGCGATAGATGACAAGGATATTAAGCTTAAATGGGCTAGTGACTGTGACAGCGTGGAATTCAAATGAGGAGATAGACAGATGGGTTAGGGGAAAAATTGAGAATGACCACTTGGGAGAGATGAGGATTCCTGTGCCACCACCCCTCTGATCAGATGCTCTCGGGGTATGCGAGAACACATGGTCAGACGAGGAGAGAGCAGTAGGAGTAGCAGTGTTTTCAGTGGTAATCCATGTTTCCGTCAGCGCCAGGAAGTCGAGGGACTGGAGGGTAGCATAGGCTGGGATGAAGTCAGCCTTGTTGGCAGCAGAACGGCAGTTCCAGAGGCTGCCTGAGACCTGGAACTCCAGGTGTGTGGTGCGTGCAGGGACCACCAGGTTAGAGAGGCAGCAGCCACGCGGTGTGAGGCGTTTGTGTAGCCTGTGCGGAGAGGAGAGAACAGGGATAGGCAGAGGCATAGTTGACAGGCTGTAGCAGATGGCTACAATAATGCAGAGGAGATCGGAATGAAATGAACTAAACATCTGGGAAAGGAGAGAGCAGGGCCTCCCTCACCAAAAAAATATAACTCTCCCAACTTCCACCTCAGAAACTATAATTGTTTCACTGAACCACCCGAATAAAACTCTCCCAACTTCCACTTTAGAAATTAGAATTGTTGTAAACTACAGCGGTTCAATGTTTCAAGGAATGGACTCAACATACTTTATTCAGCTAGCTAACTATGACGCCATAGCTAACTAGCATGTTAGCATCCAATAACACACAGTTTAGCACCAATACTTGGTTACAACAAACTACCAATAGTGTGTTAACACACTAAACAGATAATTCGTGTCCGTGTCTAGTTCTTTCATAACGCAGCAATAATTAAACTTTGGCTAGCTACTACAAAGATATTGTATTTAGCTACTACAGTACAGCTAGCTGGTAGTGTTGGCTAGCTAGCAATGGCTGCTGTGTTGACTTTGTTTGAAAAACGGCGTCGCTGCGAACGAATGTAGCTGGCTAAAAGGATATTGTATTTAGTAGCTACCGTTGCTAATAGCTACTCGCCAGCTAGTTCAGGAGGTGAGTTAGCTAGCTAGCTTCGTGCTACACCCGGCACCGCCGAATACAAAAGTAACCTACAATAACTACATACAACAACTACCCACAACAGCCCACGATGCCTACCTATAATACCTAATAATATACAGCCCACGATGCCTACCTATAATACCTAACTACAATCTAAATACATAGTTTAAGCCTTACTCGACAAAGCCCAAGCTATGTATAAAGCCAAACTTACCCGACGCCAGCTGTCTGGGTGGCAGACTGCAATCAGTAGCTGTAATTAAGTACAGCAGCTACCAACCACCTAACGTTAATGCCTCGGATAATGAGGTTAGAAACACAGCTGAATGGTAGGCAGCTAGCTGGCTCAATCACAGGTACTCTTAAGCGTGAAATAACATTGGAAACAACTAACCACAGTTGCTAAAAGTTACCAGTAGCTACCCGCTAGCTAGCTAGCTTTGTTGGTCCAAGTAGTGGGTTAGCTAGCCTCGTGCTTCGCCGGGGTCCGCCGAATACAATACTTACCTACAATGATTACCTACAATAACCTACAATAACTACCTAAGTAAGCTACCTATAATACCTAACTACAATACCTACCTACAATCTAAATACATGGTTTAAGCTTTACTCAACACCATATAAGAAGCCAAGCTTACCTCCTGCTAGAAAAAACACAACCTCTCCCGACCACCGTCAAACTAGACAATACAGTTGTATTACACAGGCACAAGAACAGTTTAATGTTAAGTGTTACTGAGAATGCTAACAGTAACAAAATATGTCTATTAAGTGTCCAAAGGAAACTAAATATCCCAAAACTGCCTTCTTGAATCAAATACAGCCAAGGTAGGTGGAAAATCATGTTAGTTTCTATTCTGAGTAAACTATCCCTTTAAAGATGGTATAGTGTGTGTTTGAAAAAAAAAAAAACACTTGCCCTCAGATGGACAAAGAGGTTAAAGTTGATTTTGCTAAGCATCCAACTTGCTGTTTGCAATGTTTGCAAATGGCTTTGAATTACTCTGCAGTATTTTCAGATATCATAAAATTAATTGCAGCTTTCAACCTTTCAGTGGCATGTTGAAAGAGTCATACAGTAGTTGAGCATCACAACTTATTGATACGTATCTGTACAACATTTCATTGGTTAATTGGTTTGACTTGATTATGTACACATGAGGCAATGGACATTCAGGAGAATGGATATGTACAGAATGTTCAGATAGAAATGTATTATGTAGATCAAATATGACTGTCAGATAGATTGGAAAGGTATAGGAGATTGTGTGTTCTCTATTCATTATATTTCTATCTTCAACATGCAGTTCCAGATACAGCCCTGCTATTAGTTGACGGCAGCCAATCAACAGTTTCTGAAAAGTAGTCACTTCTTGAGATCTGTATTCAAATATTTTTAAAAAGCAGTTGCTTTCTCAGATCTGTATTCAAATTGTTAAAAGAATAGCTCCTTTCCGAGATGGTATTCAAAAAAGTAGTCACTTTCTGAGATCTGAGAAAATGATCTCAGGTCTGATAGGGTGAGATCACAGCAAGTATACCAACCATGGGACATAGGGCACAAGGGAAAACAGGTGCAACATACATGGACAGGGAGACAGCTGGAATACTTTGAAAGAGATGGAAAATGTGTGTGTGTCACAGGAGGTTGGTGACACCTTAATTGGGGAAGACGGGCTAGTGGTAATGGCTGGAACGGAACCAGGGGGGAAATGCTATCAAATACATCAAACACATGGTTTCCATGTTATTGATGCCCTTCCATTTGCTCTGTTCCAGCCATTATTATGAGCCGTCCTCCCTCAGCAGCCTCCTCTGGTGTGTATGTGCGTGTGTGTGTTAGAGAGAGAGAGAGAGAGGAGAGAGAGAGAGAGAGAGAGAGAGAGAGAGAGAGAGAGAGAGAGAGAGAGAGAGAGAGAGAGAGAGAGAGAGAGAGAGAGAGAGCGAGAGAGAGAGAGAGGAGAGAGAGAGAGAGAGAGATAGAGAGAGAGAGAGAGAGAGAGAGAGAGAGAGAGAGGATGGGGAGAGAGAGAGACAGAGAGACAAGAGAGACAGAGAGACAGATATAAATGATGAGAGTCTTGTGGTTTGTAGCAAAGGCTGAACAATGTGGCCTGGCTATAGGGCCATAGAGAGACCCTAGCTTTGCAACCTGATCTCCCTCCCACACACACACACACACACACACACACACACAATGGAACGCTCACCCTCCACCTCTTCTATGGTCCAATCAGCCCAGAATAGAACACATCGGGGGGACTGGCAAGCAGGGGCCTGAGGCTTCCCACTACCCAGACTCCTCTGCTCCCTAGTGTACAGCATTAGTGTGGCCCGGCCATACGGCCAGCAGTCACCACAATTATTCCCCT